>NC_079200.1:5191577-5216577 GCF_029499605.1 Hyla sarda
GATATTGATATGAGGACGGGATATGAGTGCTGGATAGGATGACGGGACAGGAGGACGGGACAGGAGGACGGGACAGGAGGACGGGACAGGAGGACGGGATATGAGGACATGATATGAGGACGGTGTTACGCCGAGCGCTCCGGGTCCCTGCTCCTCCCCGGAGCGCTCGCGGCGTTCTCCTCTATGCAGCGCCCCGGTCGGACCCGCTGACCGGGAGCGATGCACTGACATTCATGATGGGGATGCGATTCGCATAGCGGGACGCGCCCGCTCGCGAATCACATCCCAAGCCACTTACCCGTCCCGGTCCCCGGCTATCGTGTTCTGGCACGCGCGGCTCCGCTCTCTAGGGCGCGCGCGTGTGCCAGCTCTCTAAGATTTAAAGGGCCAGTGCACCAGTGATTGGTGCCTGGCCCAATCAGTCTAATTAGCTTCCACCTGCCCCCTGTCCATATAACCTCACTTCCTCTGCACTTCCTGGCCGGATCTTGTTGCCTTAGTGCCTAGAGAAAGCTACTACTGTGTTTACCATTACTGTGTTCCTGACCTCCTGCTATTACTATTGACTACGAACCTTGCCGCCTGCCTTGACCTTCTGCTACGTCTGACCTTGCCTCTGTCTAGTCCTTCTGTCCCACGCCTTCTCAGCAGTCAGCGAGGTTGAGCCGTTGCCGGTGGATACGACCTGGTTGCTACCGCCGCAGCAAGATCATCCCGCTTTGCGGCGGGCTCTGGTGAATACCAGTAGCAACTTAGAACCGATCCACTAGCACGGTCCTCGCCTATCCCTCTCTGGCACAGAGGATCCACATCCAGCCTGCCGAATCCTAACAGACGGGATATGAGGACGGGATATGAGGACGGGATATGAGGACGGGATATGAGGACGGGATATGAGGTCGGGATATGAGGACGAGATATGAGGACGGGATATGAGGACGGGATATGAGGACGGGATATGAGGACGGGATATGAGGACGGGATATGAGGAAGAGATATGAGGATAGGACATGAGGTTTAGGTAGGAATCCCCGGCCACACTGTATCTGCTGGTATATTACAAGTCTTATTTGAACAGATCGATCTATAAAGAACATTGAACGCATGAGGCAGAATTAACCAAATCGGTGTAAATTCAGCTTTTTTTTTTTTAGATCTCTGTTTCTCCATTTGCTTCGCTAAAACCTCCGCAGAAATAAATCTGTCAGTCACGGGGATAATGGCGCCACTTATAGAAATAGAGTCCTCAAACAATGAGAGAAACGTCGCACATCATCCGTCTGTCGTTTAGTGCCGGATTCTATTTTGTGCAGAATTAAAGATGTTCTAAAAAAAAAAAAAAAAAAAACATTCTCTTTTCCCTGCGCCACCCAACCAGGTGCCAGTCACTTATTTTAATGTGTTGTGCCCCGTGTTTCGGGCATCGTGCCATAAATTACTCTCCGCCTGGCCCCTCAGACCCGGCTCAAACCAACGTCATTTAAATTGATTCCTAATTATCCTCCTGACGCGGGTTCTGAATTTTCATGCTATTTCGTTACATAGCGTTTCTGTACGAATGCCAAGAAGAAAGTGCGGTAAGTCAACGGCTTAATCTAGTGTTTTCCAAGCAATGTGTCTCCAGCTGTTGCAAAACTACAGCTCCCAGCATGCCCGGACAGCCTTTGGCCTGCCTGCCTCCTCCAGAGGATCCACATTGTCCTTGAAAGGTAAATCAAGGCTTTCCCCACATCTCATTCCTTAGGGCAGTGCCTTTCAAATAGTGTGTCTCCAGCTGTTGCAAAACTACAACTCCCAGCATGCCCGGACAGCCTTTGGCCTGCCTGCCTCCTCCAGAGGATCCACATTGTCCTTGAAAGGTAAATCACATCTCATTCCTTAGGGCAGTGCCTTTCAAAGAGTGTGTCTCCAGCTGTTGCAAAACTACAACTCCCAGCATGCCCAGACAGCCAAAGGCTGTCTGGGCATGCTGGAAGTTGTAGTTTTGCAACAGCTGGCGGGCCGCAGTTTGAGACCACTGCACTAAGGGATGAGATGTGAGGGAAGACTTGATTTACCTTTCAAGGACAATGTGGATCCTCTGGAGGAGGCAGACAGGTCAAAGGCTGTCCGGGCATGCTGGGAGTGGAGGTTTTGCAACAGCTGGCAGGTCACAGTTTGAGACCACTGCACTAAGGGATGAGATGTGAGGGAAGCCTTGATTTACCTTTCAAGGACAATGTGGATCCTCTGGAGGAGGCAGACAGGTCAAAAGCTATCCGGCCATGCTGAGAGTTGTATCTTTGCAACAGCTGGAGACTCACTGTTTGGAAAACACTGGTTTAGCCTTATAGGCAGTGTTAATGAATGTTAAGGGTAGGGTCACGCGTAGCGGATACAATGACTCCCATAGACTTTACCAGCACAGAAATATGCAGCAGGATTTCGCAGCTTAAAACGCTCCAAATCCCCCCCCCCCCCAAAAAAAAACGTATTTCTCCAAAGACGAGACGCTCTGCAGATGCCTCCAGGCAGGGCCACGGTTCCTCCGTCCATCTGACCTACTTTAATTTTCCAGTTGCAGTAAATATAATTAAAACAGCGACTTAACCCTACGGTGGCGTAGGGCAGGAGCGGCGGTTGTGGCGCGCGGCGGATGTCACGCTGGATGGCAGGACGTCTGGAGAATATTACTCTTCTTATCAAGGTTCTGCAGCTGGTGCTGGAGGTCTGACAAGATCACAGATAGGAAGCCGCGAGCCGGAGAAGATTAGAGAGCACAATGTGCGCACGTATTAACGGCGAAGAATATTCGCTGCACGTGAAGCCGACGCCCACCCCCAGCGCGCACCCTCTCATTTTTTTCTTGGTGGTGCAAATATCTATCTAGAGGTTTTGGCTTTTTGAGTCCGATGTAAGGGTTAAATAGAAGTACATTACTGAACAACCTCAGTATTTGCCTAGGGCAGTGGTCTACAAACTGTGGACCTCCAGCTGTTGCAAGACTACAACTCCCAGCATAAACCAAACAGCCGTTGACACATATACAGTGACCCCCCGACCTACGATGGCCCCGACATATGATCAAATCGACATACGATGCTTTTTTTTATGTCGGGGCCATCGCATTAAGTATTACTTACCCCTCCACGATGCTCCGGGGTGCCCTTTGGGTCCAGCGCTGGTCCTCCGGTGTCTTCTCGGCCCTCTCCGTTGACGTCAATACGCGGAGAAGACGTCAATACGCGGAGAAGACAGCAGAACACCGGAGAAGACAGCGGAGGACCGGAGAAGACAGCGGAGTATCGGAGAAGACAGTGGAGGACCGGAGAAGACAGCGGAGGACCGGAGAAGACAGCGGAGGAACGGAGAAGACAGCGGGGGACCGGAGAAGACAGCGGGGGACCGGAGAAGACAGCGGGGGACCGGAGAAGACAGTGGAGGACCGGAGAAGACCAGGAGAGCCCAGCGGAGGACCGGAGAAGACAGCAGAGGAACGGAGAAGACAGCGGGGGACCGGAGAAGACAGCGGAATATCGGAGAAGACAGTGGAGGACCGGAGAAGACAGTGGAGGACCGGAGAAGACAGCGGAGGACCGGAGAAGACAGCGGAGGACCAGAGAAGACAGCGGAGGACCGGAGAAGACAGCAGAGGACCGGAGAAGACAGCGGGGGACCGGAGAAGACAGCGGAGGACCGGAGAAGACAGCGGAGGACCGGAGAAGACAGCGGAGGACCGGAGAAGACAGCGGAGGACCGGAGAAGACAGTGGAGGACCGGAGAAGACAGCGGGGGACCGGAGAAGACAGCGGGGGACCGGAGAAGACAGCGGGGGACCGGAGAAGACAGTGGAGGACCGGAGAAGACCAGGAGAGCCCAGCGGAGGACCGGAGAAGACAGCGGAGGACCAGAGAAGACAGCGGAGGACCGGAGAAGACAGCGGAGGACCGGAGAAGACAGCGGAGGACCGGAGAAGACAGCGGGGGACCGGAGAAGACAGCGGGGGACCGGAGAAGACAGTGGAGGACCGGAGAAGACCAGGAGAGCCCAGCGGAGGACCGGAGAAGACAGCGGAGGAACGGAGAAGACAGCGGGGGACCGGAGAAGACAGCGGGGGACCGGAGAAGACAGCGGGGGACCGGAGAAGACTAGGAGAGCCCAGCGGAGGACCGGAGAAGACAGCGGAGGACCAGAGAAGACAGCGGAGGACCGGAGAAGACAGCGGAGGACCGGAGAAGACAGCGGAGGACCTGAGAAGACAGCGGAGGGTGGGAGAAGACAGCGGAGGACCGGAGAAGACGGCGGAGGACCGGAGAAGACTGCGGAGGGCCGGAGAAGACAGCGGAGGGGGGAGAAGACGGCGGAGGACCGGAGAAGACGGCGGAGGGGGGGAGAAGACGGCGGAGGACCGGAGAAGACGGCGGAGGGGGGGAGAAGACGGCGGAGGACCAGAGAAGACGGCGGAGGGGGGCAGAAGACGGCGGAGGACTGGAGAAGACGGCGGAGGACCGGAGAAGACGGCGGAGGACCGGAGAAGAGGGCGGAGGACCAGAGAAGACGGCGGAGGGGGGGAGAAGACGGCGGAGGACTGGAAAAGACGGCAGAGGACCGGAGAAGACGGCGGAGGGGGGGGAGAAGACGGCGGAGGACCGGAGAAGACGGCGGAGGGGGGGAGAAGACGGCGGAGGACCGGAGAAGACAGCGGAGGGGGGGAGAAGACAGCGAAGGGGGGAGAAGACAGCGGAGGGGGGGGGGGGAGAAGACAGCGGAGGGGGGGGGGGGAGAAGACAGCGGAGGACCAGAGATGACCAGGAGAGCCCAGCGGAGGCCCAGGGTCATCATCGGGAGCGGCGGGACGTGGTCCGGAGCAGCGGGGACAGGTGAGTACAGCTTCCTATACTTTACATTGCACGGATCCCTCAACATATGATGGATTCGACAAACAATGGGTCGTTTGGAACGAATTACCATCGTATGTTGAGGGATCACTGTACATGAATAAGTAACTTGTGACTGAGTTTCTTCAAAATATCTCCAGCAGTTGTATGCCGTAACATACACACATGTATACACACACACACACATACACACATATACACATACACACATATATATATACATACAGTATAAACACACATATATACACACACACATATACATACATATATACACACACACATATACATACATATATACACACATATTTACATACAGTACAAACAAACATATATACACATTTACATACATATATACACACACATATACGTACATATATATACACACATATACATACATATATATATATATACACACATATATACACACACATATACATACAGTACAAACACACATATATACACATATACATACATATATACACACACATATACGTACATATATATACACACATATACATACATACATATATATATACACACATATACATACATATATACACACACATATACATACAGTACAAACACACATATATACACATATACATACATATATACACACACATATACGTACATATATATACACACATATACATACATACATATATATATACACACATATACATACATATATACACACACATATACATACAGTACAAACACACATATATACACATATACATACATATATACACACACATATACGTACATATATATACACACATATACATACATACATATATATATATACACACATATACATACATATATATACACACATATACATACATATATACACACACATATACATACATATATACACACATATACATACATATATACACACAGTACAAACACACATATATACACATATACATACATATACACACACAGTACAAACACACACATATATACACATATACATACATATATACACACACATATACATACATATATATACACACATATACATACATATATACACACATATACATACATATATACACACACGAGGTGGGTCTCGGTGCTGTACTCTCCCAGGAAGTCAACGGGGAAGAGCATCCCCTTGTCTTTCTCAGCCGCAAACTGACCCCGGCCAAGACCAGGTATAGTATAGTGGAGAGAGAGTGCCTGGCCATTAAGCGGGCCATTAATGCTTTTAGTTATCATTCTGATTCCGAGATAGTTTTTTCGTGACATATTCTACTTTAACATAGTGGTAAAATTTTTTGGTAACTTGTATCCTTTCTTGGTGAAAAATCCCAAAATTGTAAGAAAAATTTGAAAATTTTGCATTTTTCTAACTTTGAAGCTCTCTGCTTGTAAGGAAAATGGATATTAAAAATATATATTTTTTTTTTATTCACATATACAATATGTCTACTTTATGTTTGCATCATAAAATTGACGTGTTTTTACTTTTGGAAGACACCAGAGGGCTTCAAAGTTCAGCAGCAATTTTCCAATTTTTCACAAAATTTCCAAACTCACTATTTTTCAGGGACCAGTTCAGGTTTGAAGTGGATTTGAAGGGTCTTCATATTAGAAATACTCCACAAATGACCACATTATAAAAACTGCACCCCCCAAAGTATCCAAAATGATATTCGGTCAGCCTTTTAACCCTTTAGGTGTTTCACAGGAATAGCAGCAAAGTGAAGGAGAAAATTCCCAATCTTCATTTTTTACACTCGCATGTTCTTGTAGACCCAATTTTTGAATTTTTACAAGGGGAAAAAGGAGAAAATTTATACTTATTTTTGTAGCCCAATTTCTCTCGAGTAAGCACATACCTCATATGTCTATGTAAAGTGTTCGGCGGGCGCAGTAGAGGGCTCAGAAGCGAAGGAGCCCTCTACTGGGGATTTTGGAGAGTACGTTTTTCTGAAATGGTTTTTGAGGGGCATGTTGCATTTAGGAAGCCCCTATGGTGCCAGAACAGCAAAAAAAAAAAAACACATGACATACCATTTTGGAAACTAGACCCCTTGAGGAACGTAACAAGGAATTTAAGTGAGCCTTAATACCACACATGTGTTTCACGACTTGCATATGTAAAAAAATTTAATAAAATTTCACAAAAATGTGTGTTTCCCCCCAAATTTCTCATTGTTGCAAGGATTAATAGCAAAAAATACCCCCCAAAATTTGTAACCCCATCTCTTCTGAGTATGGAGGTACCCCATAAGTTGACCAGAAGTGCACTATGGGCGAACTACAATGCTCAGAAGAGAAGGAGTCATATTTGTCTTTTTGAGAGCAAATTTTGCTCCGGGCGTGTCGCATTTAGGAAGCCCCTATGGTGCCAGGACAGCAAAAAAAAAAAAAAAAAAACACACATGGCATACCATTTTGGAAACTAGACCCCTTGAGGAACGTAACAAGGAATAAAGTGAGCCTTAATATCCCACAGGGGTTTCACGACTTTTGCATACGTAAAAAAAAAAAAAAATCACTAAAATGTGTGTTTCCACCCAAATTTCACATTTTTGCAAGGGTTAATAGCAAAAACTACCCCTCCAAAATCTGAAACCCCATCTCTTCTGAGTATGGAGGTACCCCATAAGTTGACATGAAGTGCACTACGGGCGAACTACAATGCTCAGAAGAGAAGGAGTCATATTTGGCTTTTTGAAAGCAAATTTTGCTCGGGGGGCATGTCGCATTTAGGAAGCCCCTATGGTGCCAGGACAGCAAAATAACCCCCACATGGCATACCATTTTGGAAACTAGACCCCTTGATGAACGTAATAAGGGGTACAGTGAGCATTTACCCCCACTGGTGTCAGATCTTTGGAACAGTGTGCTGTACGACATTTTTAATTTGCACAGCCCACTGTTCCAAAGATCTGTCAGACACCAGTGGGGTGTAAATTCTCACTGCACCTCTCATTACATTCCGTGAGGGGTGTAGTTTCCGAAATGGGGTCACATATGTGGTTTTGTTTTTTTTACGTTTGTCAAAACCGCTGTAACAATCAGCCACCCCTGTGCAAATCACCTCAAATGTACATGGTGCACTCTCCCTTCTGAGCCTTGTTGTGCGCCCCCAGAGCACTTTGCGCCCACTTATGGGGTATCTCCGTAGTCGGGAGAAATTGCATTACAAATTTTGGGGGGCTTTTTTCCCTTTTACCTCTTGTCAAAATGAAAAGTATAGGGCAACACCAGCATGTTAGTGTAAACAATTTATTTTTTTACACTAACATGCTGGTGTAGACCCCAACTTCACCTTTTCATAAGGGGTGAAAGGAGAAAAAGCCCCCCAAAATTTGTTAGGCAATTTCTCCCGAGTACGGCGATACCCCATATGTGGCTGTCAACGGCTGTCCAGCAATACTGGGAGTTGTTGTTTTGCAACAGCTGGAGGCTCCATTTTGGAAACAGTGGCGTACCAGACGTTTTTCATTCTTATTGGGGAGGGGAGGGGGGCTGTGTAGGGGTATGTGTATATGTAGTGTTTTTTACTTTTTATTTTATTTTGTGTTAGTGTAGTGTAGTGTAGTGTTTTTAGGGTACAGTCACACGGGCGGGGGATTACAGCGAGTTTCCCGCTGCGAGTTTGCATCGCAAACTTGCAGCTGGATACTCACTGTAAGCCCCCTGCCCATGTGAATGTACCCTGTACATTCATGGGGGGGACCTCCAGCTGTTGCAAAACTAGGGGGGGGGGACCTCCAGCTGTTGCAAAACTACAACTCCCAGCATGCACAGTCTATCAGTTATCAGTGCATGC
Organism: Hyla sarda; assembly: GCF_029499605.1. Classification (NCBI taxonomy): domain Eukaryota; kingdom Metazoa; phylum Chordata; class Amphibia; order Anura; family Hylidae; genus Hyla; species Hyla sarda. Next base: position 5,200,248 of record NC_079200.1, read on the forward strand.
TGGTAGTTATAGTTTTGCAACAGCTGGAGGCACACGGGTTGGGAAACACTGAGTTAGGAAACAGACAATGTTTCCCAACCAGTGTGCCTCCAGTTGTTGCAAAACCACAACTCCCAAACATTCTCAGGCATGCTGGAAGTAGTAGTTCGGCAACATCTTTAGAGCCAGATGTTGCCGAACTACAACTCCCAGCATGCTTGGAGTTGTAGTTTTGCAACACCTGGAGGACTACAGTTTGCAGACCACTAATACAGTGGTTCCCAATCTGTGCCCTTCCAGATGTTGCAAAACTACAACTCCCAGTATGCCAAAATTGTCCAGGCATGCTGGGAGTTGTAGTTCTGCAACATCTGAAGGGCCAGATGTTACAGAACTACAACTCCCAGCATGCCTGGACAGTAAGGGCATGCTGAGGATGTGTAGTTTTGCAACATCTGGAAGGGCACAGTGGTCTCCAAACTGTGGACCTCCAGATGTTGCAAAACTGCAACTCTCAGCATGCCCAGATGCCAAGGGCTGTCTGGGCATGCTGGGAGTTGTAGTATACAGGGTCCCATTACAGCAATGCATGTTGCTGTACGGCGACGTGCATTGCTGTAAAGGGCCCGACCGCGGCTGAAGAGGAACTCACCTGTCGCCGCCGCCGCCGTCTTCATCGCCGGGATCTGGGTCTTCAGGGACGTGATAAGTACCGGGGCCGGGCCCCAGCACTCCCCCGTCGCATCCTCCGGTCTTCCTCCCGTCCTCTCCGGACTTCCAGGGGCCGGGCAGGGCGGGAGGAAGTAACCGCCCCCCCCCCCTGCGATTGGTCGGTTAGCTAACCGAAGAATCGCAGGGAATAGGAGGAGGTGACAGGTTTGCCACCTCGCTCCTAGGCTCCAGCATGGTCCTGGCTGTCTGTGACAGCCGGGATCATGCGAAATTACCGGGCGGTCGGGTCCCAGAGATCAGATCAGCCCGGTATCGCCGCAGATCGCAAGGGCGATTTCCCCCCTCGGCGTTTGCCCTGGATCCCTGCTGAAGCATTTCACCAGGCATCCGCTTCCGATCTCTGCCCGGTGCGCGGCAGGGACCGGAAAACACCAGGGCGTATGGATACGCCCTGGGTCCTTAAGAGGTTAAAGGGGTATTCCGGAGGTAAAAAAATTTTTTTTTAATCAACTGGTGCCAGAAAGTTAAACAGATTTGTAAATTACTTCTATTAAAAAAATCTTAATTCTTCCAGTACTACTTAGCTGCTGAATACTACAGAGGAAATTATTTTCTTTTTGGAACAAAGAGCTCTCTGCTGACATCACGAGCACAGTGCTCTCTGCGGACATCATGACCACAGTGCTCTCTGCTGACACCTCTGTCCATTTTAAGATCTGTCCAGAGTAGGAGAAAATCCCCATAGCAATATATATATGCTATGTATATATATACACATATGCTGCTCTGGACAGTTCCTAAAATGGACAGAGATGTCAGCAGAGAGCACTGTGTTCCAAAAAGAAAGGAATTTCCTCTATAGTATTCAGGAGCTAATAAGTACTGGAAGGATTAAGATTTTTTAATAGAAGTAATTTACAAATCTTTCTGGCACCAGTTGAACCTGGCCATGATCAAACGTAGAAATGCAACAAAAAACTTTCCCAAAGCGCACTATTCTACTAAGCATGAGAAGTGAATCAATAATAAATGAAGCACAAAATAAAATTAGTGACCAGCGGAACGAGGGCAGCAGGTGCCGAATGTGGCTGGAAGGGTGGGAGTTTGGGGCAAAAGAGTATGCTTTCCTATTATTTGTGTTTTTTTTGTTTATTAATTTTTTGCTTGTTTATTTATTGTTTAAGTTTATTTATTTATTTTTTATTATTTTTGTTTGTTTTATCTATTTATTTTGCTTTTTATTTATTATTTAAGTTTATTTATTTTTATTATTTTTGTTTGTTTATTTATTTTATTTATTTGACTTTTTATTTATTATTATTTTTGTTTATTTATTTATTTTTTATTATTTTTGTTTGTTTTATTTATTTATTATTTTATTTATTTATTATTTTTGTTTATTTATTTATTTTACTTTTAATTTATTATTATTTTTGTTTATTTATTTATTTAATTTTGTTAAAAATAAAGGGGAACGCTTTCCTCAAATCTGGTCTTTCATGAGCTCACTGATGGGAGCATCTAACAATACTGAGATAATAATATTGACAGTCGGATAAACAAAGAATATATTATGTAATATGAATAGAAAAAAGGTATTAGTTATTAATATAAAATATATATATGACATTATCTGCCGGACCCTTGCAGAAATGCTTGTATATCTATTACAAATCAGGATAAAATCCAATAAAAAGATAAAACATATGTAAAAGTCTATACAATGCATTCTACTGTGTTAGGTTGGGTTCACATCACGTTTTTGCGGTACCGTTTTCAATCCGTATTTCTAAAGAAAACCATATGGCAAAAAAACGGAATGAGTTTTTAAACAGTATACGGTTTTTAAAAGTGCATACAGTTCCGTCAGTTTTTATTTTTTTTAAAACCATAAGTTTTTGAAAATTTTGTCCATTTTTAATGGGAGGGGTCCTGGGTGGGGACTTTAGGATGCAAATGCGCATGTGCAAAGTAAAAAACGTATATGGTTTCCCGTATGTTTCCCATTGACAACCATGTTAAAAAAAAAACTTATGCGGTTGCAGTACGGTTTTTAAATCGGAGTCAAAACAGTGGTTGACCACGTTTTTGGCTCCGGTTTAAAAACCGTACTGCAACCACATACGTTTTTTTTTTAACATCTACGTCAATGGGAAACGCACATGTATACGGTTCCATACGGGAAAAACTTATACGTTTTTACTTTGCACATGCGCATTTGAATCCTAAAGTCCCCACCCAAGACCCCTCCCATTAAAAACGGACAAAATTTTCAAAAACGTATGGTTTTTAAAAAAATAAAAACTGACGGAACTGTATGCACTTTTAAAAACAGTATACTGTTTAAAAACGCATACGGTTTACTTTTTCCCATACTGTTCCATCCGTTTTTTGACATACGTTTTTCTTGAGAAAAACGGATTGAAAACAGTACATGGCAAAAACGTGATGTGAACCCAGATTGCATGGTATAGACCAGTGGTCTTCAACCTGCGGACCTCCAGATGTTGCAAAACTACAACTCCCAGCATGCCCGGACAGCCGTTGGCTGTCCGGGCATGCTGGGAGTTGAAGTTTTGCAACATCTGGAGGTCCGCAGGTTGAAGACCACTGGTATAGACTTTTACATATGTTTTATCTTTTTATTGGATTTTATCCTGATTTGTAATAGATATACAAGCATTTCTGCAAGGGTCCGGCAGATAATGTCATATATATATATTTTATATTAATAACTAATACCTTTTTTCTTTTCATATTACATTATATATTCTTTGTATATCCGACTGTCAATATTATTATCTCATTATTGATATATGCTCCCACCAGTGAGCTTATGAAAGACCAGATTTGAGGAAAGCGTTCCCGTTTATTCGTAAAAAAATGCAAATAAATAAATAAAAATAATAAATAAAATAAATTAATAAAACAAAAATAATAATAAATAAAAAGTAAAATAAATAAATAAAATAAACAAAAATAATAAATAAAAATAAGTATATATATATATATATATATATATATATATATATATATATCGTAAATTTTGCTTCACAGGTAGCACAGGGTACGCAACTTTACACACCAGTACTGGTCTGGCACTCTAACATACATTTTATTTCTCAATTTTTTTTATTATTATTTTTGTTTATTTTTTTATTTTTATTTATTAAGCCTTCCCAACTTTATTAAAAAATAAATAAAGATAAAATCTCCATTTATGGAAAACTTCTTTAACCGGGCGCTGTCAGAAAAAAACCCCTTTTTTTTTATTTTTTTACTTTGACTGACTATGCTACAGGGGCTTTAAAGTTAGTGCAGTTTATAATCTAGTGTCTGTACCTGTGTGTGATGGTGGTCCGGCAATTCTTTTGTGATTTTTTTGCCCCGATGTTTATTTTTAACAGCAAACAAGCATGACTGTCGTCTTAGGTTTTCCCAGGTTGCAGTGCGGCCCGAGACATTACATCACGAGTCAGGTGATCAGAGGAAGCCTGTCTGTGCTTCAATGGGGGGAGCGACCGCTGGGTGGGAGGAGAGATCATTCTCCACAGGGCTGCAGGGAATTGTAGTTGTGCAACAGCTGGAGGCACCCTGGATAGAAAACACTGGTCTATTGCATTGAAGGGAGCACAGGTGTGTTTCAATGGGTGGGGTGGAGGATGTGTGTGAGGGAGAAAAGGGACCTTACACTTACATACAAGGAATCATGGGACTTGTAGTTGAAGATAGAGAACTCCAACAGGAAATAGCCATTTCACAAAAAGATAGCCTCAGCATTATGGTAATCTCACAACATAGCAACTTAGCCCCATGACAAGCGCAGATCCTTCCTAAGCATGTCCATTACTGTCTGACAAGTAAGTAATAAAGTCACCTTATGGTGGAGATCCCCTATGAACTTTCTAATATATTTCATAAAAATGTTCTCTCCTTACTAAAAAAAAAATCAGGACTTCTAAAAAATGACCACTAGGGGTCCCCATACCATCCAGAACATAATCCTGCCCAGCTGCAGCATCATCTTTGTCCCAGCTGAAGCACAGGCAGCGACAAAGTCCAGGAAGTGAGGGCGGGACTAGCACTCCCCTGTGCTCACTCCTGTCCTATCAGACTGCAGCAGGAAAACAGAGAGGAGGGGGTTACAGAGCAGCCTGTAGTGATTGGATGAAGAGACCCAGCACAGTACAGCAGACTCAGGGAGGAAGTGAATGCATGGGGAGTGAGGGCGGGCTCAGTGCTTGCCCCAGACACGCCCCTTCCTGAGCAGTGGATGCCAGAATGAGTGAGCAGCAGAACAGAGGGATTTGTGAGCCAAATACAGAAGATAGACACATAAAAAAGACATGAGTGAGGAACATATAGCAGCTTTATTTTATGTGATGTGACGGGTACGATCTAAATTGATTCTTGGCAGGCTCTAGAGCAGTGGTCTCCAACCTGCGGACCTCCAGATGTTGCAAAACTACAACTCCCAGCATGCCCGGACAGCCAACGGCTGTCCGGGCATGCTGGGAGTTGTAGTTTTGCAACATCTGGAGGTCCGCAGGTTGAGGACCACTGCTCTAGAGGCTTTTTTTATGCCTTTGATGTCATATTTTTATTTTATTTTATTTTATTTTCGAGGTCCCTACTTACTTACAGCCATAGTTTTTAGCGCCCGTCCCCTGTGTAGATACGAATCCCCAATCAGTTCTGATCTTACATGCGGTTATCGCCTGACCTGGAATGGCGAATCCGTAATCCTTTTCCGTACGGTCTCATTCATCATTAGGTTCCTGCCCGGAGCGGCGGCGGTGGCGGCGGCGCACATCCCGGCCGTGTCTTACATGAACGCTCATTGATCGTATCTCTGAGTTACTCCGGGTGTAATGAGCCGCACATTCAATTGCTTTTTATTTACTCGCGCTCCAACAGATCTGTCGATTTCTCCGAGAACCATTTATCACAGGCTCTGAATACAAGATTCCGGCAAGAAATGTAACATTATTTCTCTTTATTCTTTTTTTTTTTTTTTTTTTTTGCGTGTGGAAAAAAATAATAAAAAATATATTAATAAAATATATTTAAATAAATATATATATCAGTCAGCTGTATGTGCGTAAAATACCTATAAACAATGGGGCAAAAACGTATTTAGTCAGCCCCCAATTGTGCAAGTTCTCCCACTTAAAGGGGGTATTCCCAGCAAAAACATCTTATCCCCTATTGAAAGGATAGGGGGTAAGATGTCTGATTGCGGGGGGGCTTGCTGCTGGGACCCCCCGTGATCTCCCTGCCACATCACGCATTCTATGCGTAGCTGCGTCTGAAGTTTCGGAAACCTCCAGGCTTCCGAGACGGGGACGTGACGTCATGCCCCGCCCCTGCTGTGCAAGTCTATGGGAAGGGGCGTGACTGCCGTGTGATGACCTTGTGGGCCGGAGTATCGTGACGTCACGACTCGGCCCCCGTGTGACATCACGCCCTGCCCCAACTATGCAAGTCTATGGGACCTCCCATAGACTTGCACAGCGGGGGCGAGGGGTGACATCACACAGGGGACGTCACGATACTCCGGCCCCGTGGTCGCCACCCGGCTGTTTGTGAGCTGGCACCGCGGCGTGCAACTCAAACAGGTGGGTGGCGAATACAAGATTGCGGGGTTCCCCAGTGGCGGGACCCCCGCAGTGAGACATCTTATCCCCTATACTTTGGATAGGGGATAAGATGTCTCAGGGCCAGAGTACCCCTTTAATGGCTCCTGTTTGAACCTGAGACACCTGTCCGCAACCTCAAACAGTCACACTCCAAACTCCACTATGGCCAAGACCAAAGAGCTGTCGAAGGACACCAGAAACAACATTGTAGACCTGCACCAGGCTGGGAAGACTGAATCTTCCCAGCCATGTACTGGCTTAAGCAGGGGGACACATCTGGCACGTTTGAGGTTATAACCTATGATGGAAATGACGGCCTCTCTCAACTTTATAAGGGGGAGAACTTGCACAATTGGTGGCTGACTAAATACTTTTTTGCCCCACTGTAACTTCTGCAAATAAAAATTATAAAAATGATATGACCAAACCGATAATATATCAATAGGGTTAAAAGGAAAACTGTCACTAAACTCCCCCCGCACTAACCAGAGGTACTGGCTGGTAGTGCGGGGGACGCTGATCAATATGCAGCCTACCATGCCCGGATCCATCCAGCCGTTCGCTCGTTATCTTCATTATTCCTGATATGCAAATTATCTTCTAACTGGCACGGGCGGGGTTACATGCCTCCATCTGGCACTGTGACGTCAGCGCATCGTCTGGCTTATGAATATTCATCCCCTCCCTCCGCCTCTCCCTCTCCTCCCCACTCTGTACAGGACTCCACTGCGCATGTGCCGCTTCCTGTGTACACCCGGAAGCTGGATAAGTGATTATAGTGCAGTTAATGCAGTGACCACAGGGGGCACCTTTTCTGATTTTGTGTTTCAAGCACAGAAACCTGATGATCATATGACAACACTTCTGGATTGTCTGCGTGAAATCTGCATAAAAAAAAGAAAAATAAGTGCGAACACTCCCTGAAGTGATTCCCTCTCCATCTTCTTCTCCATTGGGCCCAGACCGTCATGATGACTTCTTCCAATCACAACTTTGGGGGAGAATCATCAAAACCTGTGCAGAGGAAAAGTTGCTGAGTTGCCCATAGCAACCAATCAGATCGCTTCTTTCATTTTTGAAAAGGCCTCTGCAAAATGAAAGAAGCGATCTGATTGGTTGCTATGGGTAACTGGGCAACTTTTCCTCTCACAGGTCTTAATAAATCTCCCCCTTTGTCTTTGCTGCCCAGACTTTTTTTTGGCAATCCCGACTGAACAAAAATAATAAAGATGGATTCTGAAACGAAGCGTTTGATACCATTGATAACTCATATTACATCATTTTTATTTATTTAGAATTTTAACATTGTTGTTTCCATTTATTATTTACATGTATTCATTAGCACATACAATGTATCATTTTACACTCAAATGTCATTGCGGCAAAACATAAGATTTACAAATAACAGAACGTTGTATCATGAAATATGAGAACGTAAAAGAAATGAAGGGAATTTCAGATTCCCTCTATTATACCTATTCCTTTATTAAAGGGGTACTCCGGAGGAAAAGAAATGTTTTTAAGTCAACTGGTGCCAGAAAGTTCTACAGATTTGTAAATTACTTCTATATAAAAATCTTAATCCTTCCAGTACTTATCAGCTGCTGTATGCTCCACGGGAAGTTGTGTAGTTCTTTCCGGTCTGACCACAGTGCTCTCTGCTGCCACCTCTGTCCATGTCTGGAACTGTTCAAATATCTATAGCAAACCTCTCCTACTCAGGACAGTACCTGACACGGACAGAGGTGTCAGCAGAGAGCACTGTGGTCAGACTGAAAAGAACTACACAACTTCCTGTGAAGCATACAGCAGCTGGTAAGTACAGGAAGGATTAAGATTCTAACATAGAAATAATTTACAAATATGTAGAACTTTCTGGCACCAGTTTGTTTAAAAACAATTGTCTTCCACACAAGTACCCCTTTAAGCTAGAAGCAAAAACATGTTTTCTATATTCTGGGGGTCAATATAATTAAAATGGTCGCCACGGTTACACGCTTTTCTATTATTGTACTGCTCTTTAAAAAATGATTTAAAATTGTTCTATTATGACCCTGTAACTCTTATTTTTCCGTGTACGCGGCTGTGTGAGGGTCATTTTTTGCGCCGTGATCTGTCGTATTTATCAATAACACTTTTGCCTATGTTTAATTTTTTTGATCACTTTTTATTCTATTTTTTTCTGGGATGTGATGTGACCAAAAATCAGTAATTAGTTTTTTTTACATCTACGCCGTTCACTGTACCGGATCATTAACATTATATTTAAATAGTTTGGACATTTACGCATGCGACAATACCACATATGTTTATTTTATTTATTATTTTTGTTTAAATTTTTTTTATTTGTAAAATGGGAAAAGGGGTTGTTTACATTCTTTTTTGAGGGAGGGGCTTATTCACAAATTTTTTTTATTAGGGGAGGCGCTTATTTGCATTTAAAAAAAAACTTTTATTATTATTATTATTATTATTATTATTATTTTTATTTTTGTATTTTTTAACGTCCCCACAGGGGACTATTTATAATAATGTATTGATTTTTATTACTGATCAGTGCTCTACATAGGAATAACACTGATCAGTGATATCGGCGATCTACTTGTATAGTACTTGTACTTGTATAGAAGTGGATCACCAGAGCGGCACAGAGCAGGTAAGGAGAGCTCCATCTGCCATCTTGACCCATCGGACCCCCACGATCTCGCAGTGGGTTGTCCGATGAGTCTTACAAAGCTCCCCTAATGCTTTAGATGCCATGATCAGTACTGATCACATCATTTAATGGGTTTATGGCGGACATTAGTACCATAATGACGTACACGTATGTCGTGTGTCCTTTTGGGGCAAAATCTGCAACAGAGACCCATGTGACAATAATAATACTGGTCTCCAGATGTGGGGGCCCCTTAGGCACCAGGGCCCGGTATGACTGCTTCCTCTGCACCCCCTAAATATTTGCCCCTGCCTAAGGGTTAAAATGATTTGTATCCTCATGTCACAGCCGCAGAGGTGAAGCCTGTAATTCTCTCTGGCAGACAGCAGATGGCGATGGCGCTGCATCATCTATGGGGATTTCATACTTATGTTGATGTTTCTCTGTATGTAGAAGCAATGAACAAGGCTCAGTGGCCGCGGCGTACCACAAGTCACAGCAAGACCTCCCTATTTATAGTATATTCTCAAGTCCTACCTTCGTATATATACAATGGTCCTCATTTCCTAATCGATTTCCTATTTTTCCGACTATTCCTTTTTTTCCCCAGCCTGTCCGGGCATGCTGTGAGTTGTAGTTCTTCACCAGCTGCAGAGCTACAAGTTGCAGATCACTGCTTTTTAGTGCAGCTGACCCAGAACTAGCACACCCTGACACACATCCAGCACACCCCGACACACACCCAGCACGCCCCGACACACTCCCAGCACACCCCGACACACTCCCAGCACGCCCCGACACACTCCCAGGACACAATGACACACTCTCAGCACGCCCCGACACACTCCCAGCACGCCCCGACACACTCCCAGGACACAATGACACACTCTCAGCACGCCCCGACACACTCCCAGCACGCCCCGACACACTCCCAGCACGCCCCGACACACTCCCAGCACGCCCCGACACACTCCCGGCACGCCCCGACACACTCCCGGCACGCCCCGACACACTCCCGGCACGCCCCGACACACTCCCGGCACGCCCCGACACACTCCCAGCACGCCCCGACACACTCCCTGCACGCTCCGGAACACTCCCGGCACGCCCCGACACACTCCCAGCACGCCCCGACACACTGCCAGGACGCCCCGACACACTGCCAGGACGCCCCGACACACTCCCAGCACGCCCCGACACACTCCCAGCACGCCCCGACACACTCCCTGCACGCTCCGGAACACTCCCGGCACGCCCCGACACACTCCCAGCACGCCCCGACACACTCCCTGCACGCTCCGGAACACTCCCGGCACGCCCCGACACACTCCCAGCACGCCCCGACACACTCCCAGGACGCCCCGACACACTCCCAGCACGCCCCGACACACTCCCAGCACGCCCCGACACACTGCCAGCACGCCCCGACACACTGCCAGCACGCCCCGACACACTGCCAGCACGCCCCGACACACTCCCGGCACGCCCCGACACACTCCCGGCACGCCCCGACACACTCCCTGCACGCCCCCACACACTCCCTGCACGCCCCCACACACTCCCTGCACGCCCCCACACACTCCCGGCACGCCCCGACACACTCCCAGCACGCCCCGACACACTGCCAGCACGCCCCGACACACTCCCGGCACGCTTCGACACACTCCCGGCACGCCCCGACACACTCCCGGCACGCCCCGACACACTCCCTGCACGCCCCCACACACTCCCTGCACGCCCCCACACACTCCCGGCACACCCCGACACACTCCCAGCACGTCCTGACACACTCCCAGCACGCCGCGACACACTCCCAGCACGCCCCGACACACTCCCAGCACGCCGCGACACACTCCCAGCACGCCCCGACACACTCCCAGCACGCCCCGACACACTCCCGGCATGTCCTGACACACTCCCGGCACACTCCCGGCACGCCCCGACACACTCCCCGCACGCCCTGACACACTCCCAGCACGCCCCCACACACTCCCAGCACGCCCCCACACACTCCCAGCACACCCTGACAAATCCTATGGCTTTGTCGCTGTCCCCAAACTAGTACTACAATACATTTTTTTTTATGTTTTAAGTGGAAGGGACAAGTCATTTTGGGTTTCGGTTTCTGTTTTTGGCCAAGTGCATCCTAAATTATTAATTAAATTCAGTTTCGGTTTCTGGACAAAATTTTCCTTTCGGTGCACCATTCCGAAATACAATTGTTGGCGCAAAAAACAAGTCTCATATGAGTCTGTAGGTGGAAAATTAAAAGCGTTATGGATCTTAGAAAGTGTGGAGAGAAAAAAAACAAATTAAGAATCCCTGCGTCCTTATAGGGGCACTCCGCTGCCAGACATCTTATTCCCTATCCAAAGGATAAGATGTCTGAACGCGGGGAGCCCCCCAGTGCCCTGGCCCTCCGATCTCCCGCAGTGCCTGGCTCTCTACCTGCAGCAGTGATCGTGACGTCACCCCACGCCCCCTCCATTCTTGTCTATGGAAGGGGGCGTGTTGACTGACTTCATGAGTGGCATGGCCCTGGCGTCACGATCCTGGCCTCTGGCTCTGAGCATCCTGGAAAAAATGTTCAGAATGCTGGAGCACCGGAGTACCCCTTTAACCCCTTCCCCAAATACACCTCATGGGTCGGTGAGGGTAATATGGCGCGGACTGCCCAGTGTCACATCCGCGTCATAACCGGCAGATGCCGGCTGCTTTTTGCAGGTAATGAGGGACATTGGAGATCACTCTGATGTCCATCATTTAAACAGTTAAATGTTGTAACCCATCGGCACCCTGTAATCAAACCGTGGGGTGCTGATAGGTTTTTGGGAAAGAATGGGCGAGGACTCACCCATCCTTCCTGGTGTCTTAGGCAGGCTATAGCAATCATAGATCAATGCAATGCAAAAGTTTCTACTGATGGCTTATGATAGGCCCCTAGGGGGGGTTAAAAAATGTGTAAAAAAAAAAAAAATAGTTAAAAAATAAATACAAAAAAGTTTAATTACTCCCTTTTTTCCCCATCAAGAAGTCACATATACGCAAAAAATTTTCAGTTAAATACCACAGCTCATGGCGCAAAAGAATAAACCCTAACCCGGCTCCATAGGTGGAAAAATAAAAAAGATTAAGGGGTCAAAAAATTTAAATTTTTTTCATGTTTTCTATTTATTTATTTTTTTAACCATAAAACAAAAGAAAAATGATCCATGTTTGGTATCATTGGACTCGTACTGAGCCATAGAATGAAGGACGCATTTCGGTTTTACCATATTGGGAATACCGAAAAAATGTATTGCCCCACAAAATTGCACAGTTCCATATGTTCCATTTTTGCCTTACATTTTTTTTTTTCTGGCTCCGTGATACATTATGTCATAATATAAAGTGCGCCAGTGAAAAGAACAACTTGTCCCGCAAATAAGTCCTAACACAACTTTGTCAGTGGAAAAATAAAAAAGTTCTGGGTCCTAGAATGTCCTTGAACCGGGAAAAAAGAAAAAAAAAATTGCCGGTCATGAAAGGGTTGATGTGATAGAAAAGTGAATTAAAATTCACCAAGAAAAGGAAATAATTATAATAAATGAGGCCCAATGTGCGCGCTGACCAATGATTTTTCTCATTATGAGATTTTTAAAAAATTGTAGTTTTTTTTATACCTATTTTATTATTTTTTTTATGTTTTTTATTATTATATTTTTTTTTATTGTTTTATGTTTTTTTTTTTTTTTTTTTTTTACAATGTGTGAACGGCGCCTTAACACATCAGACAAGCAATTGTGTAAGCCGTTTATTTGCATTTATATACAAATTTCCAATGGATTATATACGGGGAAGGGGCAAAGGAAATGCAATGAAAGGCGCTTTATATAATCCAGTGGTACAAGAATAAGTAAGTCAGTGCAGCTGACGCATTCCGGAATATTCCCCCCTTAGTCATAGTGCATGCCGCGCCACTGTCCTACATGCCAAACCCCCCCAAAATAAACCCAGAGCTAATTTCTTCCAAAATCGGCGCCACTCCTGTCCTCAGGTTGTTTGTGGTATTGCAGCTTAGTTCAATTGAAGTAAATGGATCCAAGTTGTGATACCATGCCCAACCTGAGCACAGTGGTGGCGCTGTTTTTTTGGGAAGAAATTAGCTCTGTTTTTCAATTCCAGGACCCTATAGGGCAGTGGTTTTCAACCTGCAGACCTCCAGATGTTGCAAAACTACAACTCCCAGCATGCCCGGACAGCCATCGGCTGTCCGGGCATGCTGAGAGTTGTAGTTTTGAAACATCTGGAGGTCCGCAGGTTGAAGACCACTGATATAGGGTGTATACTGATTATTTTTACAAAAACAGCACCACCCCTGTCCTCAGGTTGTCTGTGGTATTGCAGTTTGGTTCTATCATAGTAAATGAAGCCAAGTTGTAATACCACACCCAACCTGAGCACAGGTGTGGCGCTGTTTTTTGGAATGAATAAGCTCTGTTTTTCTATTCCAGGACCCTATAGGGCAGTGTTCCCAACAAGGGTACCTCCAGCTGTTGCAAAACTAGAACTCCCAGCATGCCCGGACAGCCAGTGGCTGTCCGGGCATGCTGGGAGTTGGTAGTTTCTCAACAGCTGGAGGCACCCTGGTTGGAAAACACTGCTATAAGTGTATACTAATTATTTTCCAAAAACAGTGCCACCCCTGTCTTCAGGTTGGGTGTGGTATTACAGCTTGGCTCCATTAACTTCCATGGAACTGAACTGCAATACCACAACCAAACTGAGGACAGGGGTGGCGCTGTTTTTGGAAAAAAAAATTGTATACATCCTATAGCTGTGGTCTCCAACCTGCAGACCTCCAGATGTTGCAAAACTACAACTCGCAGCATGCTGGGAGTTGTAGTTTTGCAACATCTGCAGGTCCGCAGGTAGGAGACCACTTTCCTATAGGGTTGGATGCGGTTTTACAGCTTGGCTCCTTTTCACTTCAATAGAGCCGAGCTGCAATACCATGCTCAACCTGAGGACAGGGGCGGCGCTGTTTTTTGGAAAAATAATCAATATGCATCCTATAGGGTCCTGAAAAGGAAAAACAGAGCTTATTTGTTCCAAAAACAGCACCACCCATGCCCTCAGGTTGGGTGCGGTACTGCGGCTCTGTTCCATTGAAGTAAATGCAGCCAAGTTGTAATACCACACACAACCTGAGCACAGGGGTGGCGCTATTTTGTGGAGAAATTAGCTGTATAGGGTGTATACTAATATCTCTCAAGACATCAATGTTGTTTAGCAGCAAATATGGGCGAAGACGAGGCCGTTCTGGGGGGGGGGGAAACGCACGGATAGTTGTAATTTGGCGCAAACGACCGGCGCCACGTGCGACTGCTGCAACTTACATAAACAGATAGCACTCATCTCCTTTACATAACTCAGTATATACAGCGTGCAGCCGGATTATTTACATTGTCCGTTAACCCCTTAAGCGCTCATCCGTTTATGATCTTCTGGCTGATGTATCCGGGCATGGTGTACAGAATAAGGACCAGGAAGACGGTGAGGATCGCTATGATCAGCAGCGCGATGATGTACTTCTTGTATTTCTTCCAGATGAAGAAGACGAACGTTTTCAGAGGGTTCACGAACCAGTTAAATGATGTTTTGGGACGGCTGTTAAAAAAATTTAAACATTTTTAATAAATTAGTAAAAATTAAAAAAAATGTAATAACTAAATATATAAATAAAATAAAGGGAAAAAATGTATAAAAAATAAATCAATAATGGTCGAGCGGGAACGTCTCACAGATTGGCTGAACTCTAGGACGTGAAGCTTTTCTTCCGCGCTGAGTTCTTGGAGAGTTACGACATCGGCTGCTTATGAGTTGGGAAAGTTCCCGGAAATTACACAGAACGTACCCATAGGGCCCCCGCTGACCTGGCGTACCCCCCGGAGTGTCCTTTTTGGCATATGATAAGCCTCCAGCTGTTGCAAAACTACAACTCCTAGCATGCTCGGACAGCCAAAGGCCTGCCTGCCTCCTCCAGATCCCTAAAAGGTAAATCAAGGCTTTCCTCTCATCTCAGTAGCCTTTGGCTGTCCAGCGAGTTGTAGTTTTGAAACAGCTGGAGGCACACAGTTTGGCATAGGCAGTATATGAGTATGGATTTGTCATACTTATTAATAATGTAACCATAAGGGGGAACTCAAGGATTTTTTTTTCTTTACCCTTTGATCCCATGAGACGAGAATCATCTCAGGGGAGGAGGATCAGCACATGGGAGGAGAATGAGCACAGGGGAGGAGGATGAACACAGGGGAGGAGGATCATCTAAGGGGAGGAGGATCATCACAGGAGAGGAGAATGAGCATAGGGGAGGAGGATCATCACAGGGGAGAGGGATGAGCACAGGGGAGGAGGATCATCACAGGGAAGGGGAGGGTCATCACATGGCAGGAGGGTCATCACAGGGGAGGAGGGTCATCACAGGGGAGGAGGATGAGCACAGGGGAGGAGGATCATCACAGGGGAGGAGGGTCATCACAGGGGAGGAGGATGAGCACAGGGGAGGAGGATCATCACAGGGGAGGAGGATGAGCACAGGGGAGGAGGATCATCACAGGGGAGGAGGATCATCACAGGGGAGGAGGATCATCACAGGGGAGGGGAGGGTCAGTATAGGGGAAGATGATCATCACATGGGAGGAGGGTCATCACAGGGGAGGAGGATCATCACAAGGGAGGAGGATCATTACAGGAAGAAAGGATCATCTTAATAGAGGAGGATGAGCACAAGGGAGGAGGATCATCACAGGGGAGGGGAGGGTCAGTATAGGGGAGGAGGATCAACACATGGAAGGAGAATCATCTGAGGGGAGGAGGATCATCACAGGGGAGAAGAATGAGCACAGGGGAGGAGGATGAGCACAGGGGAGGAGGAACATCACAGGGTAAGGGAGGATAATCACAGGGGCGGAGGATCATCACAGGGGAGGGGAGAGTCAGTATAGGGGAAGAGGATCATCACATGGGAGGAGGGTCATTACAAGGGAGGGGGATCATCACAGGGGAGGAGGGTCATCACAGGAGAGGAGGATCATCACAGGGGAAGAGGATCATCTCAGTGGAGTAGGATCATTACAGGAAGAAAGGATCATCTCAATAGAGGAGGATGAGCACAGGGGAGGAGGATGAGCACAGTGGAGGAGGATCATCACAGGGGAGGAGGATCATCACAGGGGAGGAGGATCATCACAGGGGAGGAGGATCATCACAGGGGAGGGGAGGGTCAGTATAGGGGAAGAGGATCATCACATGGGAGGAGGGTCATCACAGGGGAGGAGGATCATTACAGGAAGAAAGGATCATCTCAATAGAGGAGGATGAGCACAGGGGAGAAGGATCA
>NC_079200.1:5221577-5296577 GCF_029499605.1 Hyla sarda
TTAATACAAATTTTTACCTGGGGTGCCCAAACTTTTGATCCCCACTGTACATATTCACACATATACATTGAGTTATAGATATATTCTTTTCCATTCTTTACTCACATCCAGGATGTATATATATTTATACACACACATATACGCTGAGTTATATATATATATATATATATATATAGTTATACACACACATATACATATTCACACATATACGCTGAGTTATATATATATACATAGTTATACACACACATATACGCTGAGTTATATATATATATACATAGTTATACACACACATATACATACACACACATATACATATTCACACATATACGTTGAGTTATATATATTCTTTACTCACAGCCAGGATGTATATATTCCCGCTGGGGTCGCTGTACTGCACGTCTTCCAGTCTTACGTTCTTCCTCTTCTTCTTCCTCTTCTTACTCTTGTCCTCCGCCTCCCGCTCCTCCCTTTCGATATCTTCTTCGCTCTTGAGTTTGACAAATGGCCACCAGCCCTTCATGCGCTTGTTCCTGAAGAGGGAGAAGCGCGGCGTGGCCTTGTCTTTGGCCATCTTTATGGTGCAGTGTGCGGAGGTTTTGGCGCCCCGCACCATGTCATTGAGCTTTAATTCTATGGAACCTGAAACAAAGTAATCGGATGATTGTGACTGAGGAGCCGGAGGTCTCCTTTAATGAGACTTTTTTGTTTTTTCCTTTACTGAATAAGATATTTACATCTTCTGCAGAAATTTATGGGTTAAATACATTCTTACAATACACCTGGAGAACCTATTGTCATTTATACTGCTGGATAGTTGTGAATGACATAAAGGGGAACTCTAAACTGTATCTAAATAAAACTATCACTCAAGACACAGAACTTACTATACTAATATAGTATTGTCAGAAATTGTCTGCATGTCTTTGTGTGATTTGCCCCTGACAGGAAGTTATGTAGTCCTCTCATTGTCTGTGTTGTGTTGTCTCAGCAGCTCCCCAGTTCCTCCCTCTCTCCTGACAGGAAGTTGTGTTGCCCTATCATTGCCAGTGTTGTGTTGTCTGGGCACCTCCCCAGCTCCTTCCTCTCTCCTGACAGGAAGTTGTGTAGCCCTATCATTGCCAGTGTTGTGTTGTCTGGGCACCTCCCCAGCTCCTTCCTCTCTCCTGACAGGAAGTTCTCAGTGTGATGCTGTCTCAGCAGCATCCCAGTTCCTCCCTCTGTCCTAACAGGAAGTTCTGTAGTCTTCTTATTGTCAGTTTTGTGTTGTCTCAGCACCTTCCCAGCTCTTCCCTCTCTCCTGACAAGAAGTTGTGTAGTTCTCTCATTATCAGTGTGATGTTGTCTCTAACATCCATCTCCTTCTTATCTCCTGACAGGAAGTTGTGTAATCCTCTCATTGTTAATATGGTGTTGTCTCAGCAGCTCCATGGCTTCGGACAGGAAGTTGTGTAATCTTCTCATTATGAGTGTGGTGTTGTCTCAGCAGCTCCCCAGCTCCTCCCCCTCTCTCATCATCCTCTGCTGTCTTAGGAGGTGTGGCCGGATCTTGTCTCTGAGCTCTATCCCCGCTCCTGAGTGATACAATCACAATCTCCCTCTCATATATACATATGGATCTTTTTTGGGACATGTAGGGAAGAATGAGGAATGGTTACAGCATGCTGCCTTGTGCTTAGCAATGCCACAGGCAGAGAATCAGACAGGAAATGAATACAGCCAATGCAACCTCCCTGTGTGATAGTCTGCTGGGGGGGGGGGGGGGAGAAGCACTGTGTTTCCCAACATGGTGCCTCCAGCTGTTGCCAAATTACAACTTCCAGCATGTCCTGAGCTGGGAGTTGTAGTTTTGCAAAGGCTGTCCTGTCCAGACATGCTGGGATCTGTAATTTATAAAGGCTGTCCTGTCCAGACATGCTGGGATCTGTAATTTATAAAGGCTGTCCTGTCCGGGCATTAATTGACAGGTATGTAGTTTTAACTAAAAATTTTATTGCAACAATAATTTCACTTAAAGGGGGACTCCAAAAATGGTTTAAATCAACTGATGACAGAAAGTTGAACAGATTTGTAAATTACTTCTATTAAAATATCTTAATCCTTCAAGTACTTATAAGCTTCTGTATGCTCCACAGGAAGTTCTTTTCTTTTTGAATTTCTTTCCTGTCTGACCACAGTGCTCTCTGCTGACACCTCTGTCCATGTCAGGAACTGTCCAGAGTAGGAGAGGTTTGCCATGGGGATTTGCTTGTACTCTGGACAGTTCCTAAAATGGACAGAGATGTCAGTAGAGAGCACTGTGGTCAGACAGAAAGGAAATTCAAAAAGAAAAGAACTTCCTGTGGAGCATACAGAAGCTAATAAGTACTAGAAAGATTAAGATTTTTTTAATAGAAGTAATTTACATATATATTATATACATATATACATAATCTAGATATCAAAATGTGAATAGTGATATTACAATAGTATCAGTATTAGTAAAAAATACAATTTAAAAAAGTTTATAAAGGCGACCTACCTAAGAAGTCATTGGCAGATATACGATCGTAGTCCCAAACCTGGAGGGCGAGTACGGCCGGCTCCCTGAACTCGGACTCCTCTAAGGAGAAGATGGACTCCTTCTTTTTGTATGTGATCTCCTTCTCGGTGGGGAGGTAGTCGAACCGAAACACAAACCTCCAGTTGAAGTTCCCTTCCCCGGTGAGGGAGTTGAAATGTACGTCGGTCTCCTGCTTCTCTCCGTTTATGCCTTGTATCCATCTACAGGAGCGACAACAATTATAGGTTGATTGGTACCGGTTCTATATAATCCAGCAGTATGGGGGTTAATGTGTTCTCTGTATCGGCCTCCAGCTGCCAATATTAATGTCTGCAGTTGGTGAAATAAGTATTGAACACGTCACCATTTTTCTCACTAAATATATTTCCAGAGATGTTGGGAACAACCAAAAAAATCCGTTTATACAAAGAAACCAAAACAAATTGTAAGGATCGGACGTGGCCAGACTGTGCATATTGTGCTCTGGTCAGTAAGGAGTTACAGGCCCGGGCCAATCAGCCGCTGAGAAGGGTATTTCAATCCTCAGCCTTGTAGCTGGGCTTTCATGTGGTTTTAGTCCTGTTCAGTTCAGTTTTAATATCACTCCTGTCTGTGCCTGTTCACACCTGTGACTTTGTTTTAGCCGCAGTTTTTGTAGTCCTTACTCTTTTGTTTAGCTTTTTGCTTAGTACTGTTTGTTCACTGTCTGTACTGGTTGGTTTTATTGTGTCTAGTTTGTATCTGTTATATGACCCTGTATTTAGACTCGTGTTCAGACCTGTTTGTATTTTGCACTTTCCTCTATGGTTAGGCCCTGATCCATTGCTTGCTGCTTTCTCCCTAACCTGGAGTCTGGTTTTGTTCCTGTATTTAAAGGAAAACATCTAATCCCCTATAGGATAGGGGATAAAATGTCTGATCACGGGGGATCCCCAGCAGTGGGGATATCTGTCGTGGCACCCCAGGCATCCGGTGCACAGAGCGAACTCCGCGCCTTGCTGGATGACTGGCGACTACAGTTGCCACGCCCCCTCCATTCATGTCTATGGGAGGAGGTTTGACGGCTACATACTGGATGAGGCTGCTGCCGGCCCGGAGATCGCGGGAGTCCCCAGCGGCAGAACCTCCTCTTCCTTTGGATAGGGGATGAGGTGTTTTCCAGGGGTGTACCCCTTTAATCTGTGCAATCTGAACATGTATTTAGACCTGTTTGTCTTTGTGCTTAGGCCTGGTGTGTTGCTGTATATAGTTGTGTTATGCAGTATCTGTCAATCCTGATCTATATTAGTGTCCGACTTCAGTTCCTGTCCATTCCCTTCATTCCTTGTTATTCTCGCCGCTATATATTTCTTGTTATGCTGTTTTTACTCATATTCTCATTCCTGTCGTATATTTCTTTGGTCCTGAGGCTGATGTCTGTACGCTATATACCTGCTGTTATGTTTCCCTGATATCCGTTTGTTACAACTTTACTTTCCTGATGTTATTTAGTATCGTCATTCCCTGTCTGTTTTTTTAGGTTGTCAACCTTTTGTAGCCTGCTTATTGTTTTGATTCATTTCGGCCCTGCACCCAGTTGTGGAATTGTCGCCTAGAGTGATTACTCAACTCTTTCCACAATAAGCTTAAAAATTGATTCATGTTTAATAATGTAGAAGGACACAGGGAAAAAGTATTGAACACATGAAGAAAGAGAGGTGCCCAAAGGCCTGGAAAGCAAAGACAACAGATGTAATTTATCAGTAAATAAAAGCAATCCAGCTCCTTGTCATTGCAAATTACTATCAGCGGGTTCAGTCCCAACTGATGGCTATAAAAAGGTCTCATTGTCAACATGTCACACAAGACACATCTCATGGTGGGGAAAAGCAAAGAGCTGAAGACACATCTCATGGTGGGGAAAAGCAAAGAGCTTAAGACACATCTCATGGTGTGGAAAAGCAAAGAGCTGAAGACACATCTCGTGGTGGGGAAAAGTCCCACAAGACACATCTCATGGTGGAGAAAAGTTACACAAGACACATTTCATGGTGGGGAAAAGCAAAGAGCTGAACACACATCTCATGATGGGGAAAAGTCACACAAGACACATCTCATGGTGGGGAAAAGTCACACAAGACACATTTCATGGTGGGGAGAAGCAAAGAGCAGAAGACACATCTCATGGTGGGGAAAAGTCACACAAGACACATCTCATGGTGGGGAAAAGTCACACAAGACACATCTCATGGTGGGGAAAAGTCACACAAGACACATCTCATGGCGGGGAAAAGTCACACAAGACACATTTCATGGTGGGACAAAGCAAAGAGCTGAAGACACATTTCATGATGGGGAAAAGCAAAGATCTGAAGACATATCTCATGGTTGGAAAAAGTCACACAAGACACATCTCATGGTGCGGAAAAGCAAAGAGCTGAACACACATCTCATGATGGGGAAAAGTCACACAAGACACATCTCATGGTGGGGAAAAGTCACACAAGACACATTTCATGGTGGGGAGAAGCAAAGAGCAGAAGACACATCTCATGGTGGGGAAAAGTCACACAAGACACATTTCATGGTGGGGAAAAGTCACACAAGACACATCTCATGGTGGGGAAAAGTCACACAAG
The DNA here is from genome assembly GCF_029499605.1 of Hyla sarda. NCBI lineage: Eukaryota > Metazoa > Chordata > Amphibia > Anura > Hylidae > Hyla > Hyla sarda. Next base: position 5,226,735 of record NC_079200.1, read on the forward strand.
ACACATCTCATGGCGGGGAAAAGTCACACAAGACACATTTCATGGTGGGACAAAGCAAAGAGCTGAAGACACATTTCATGATGGGGAAAAGCAAAGATCTGAAGACATATCTCATGGTTGGAAAAAGTCACACAAGACACATCTCATGGTGCGGAAAAGCAAAGAGCTGAAGACACATCTCATGGTGCGGAAAAGCAAAGAGCTGAAGACACATCTCATGGTGGGGAAAAGCAAAGAGCTGAAGACACATCTCATGGTGGGGAAAAGTCACACAAGACACATCTCATGGTGGAGAAAAGTTACACAAGACACATTTCATGGTGGGGAAAAGCAAAGAGCTGAAGACACATCTCATGATGGGGAAAAGTCACACAAGACACAATCTCATGGTGGGGAAAAGTCACACAAGACACATCTCATGGTGGGGAAAAGTCACACAAGACACATTTCATGGTGGGGAAAAGCAAAGAGCTGAAGACACATCTCATGATGGGGAAAACAAAGACCTGAAGACATATCTCTTGGTGGTGAAAAGTCACACAAGACACATCTCATGGTGGGGAAAAGCAAAGAGCTGTCTTTAGACCTTTCCATCCTAATTGCTGTAAAACATAACAATGGCGTTGGTTGAATGTCCCAGTGAGCTCTGTTGGGGCTAAAAAGACGATCATTTCACCATACATTTGCCTCTAACAGGTGAGAAGAGTAATTCGGAGAATTGTCCAGGAGCCAAGGACACTTGTGGAGAGCTTCAAAAAGACCTGGGATTAGCAAGTACTGATATAGTAATAGTATTTTGTGACGTGTTCAGTACTTATTTCACTGGCTCTATGTTCACAATTTTATATCTTTTTTGTTGAGTAACTTTACTTATCTTCTTCGGATCTGTATTATAGTAAAGGACTCTAGTAGGCCGACCCTTCCGACTTCAGCCGGTCTGGCCACCTGTCTAAAGTGTTTGCGTCAAACTTAAGGCTATGTCTTTTTCTGTGGCCTGCAAAGTCCGGACGCATTTCAGATCATGTAGCCGATCCCTGTCCTGGTGCCGTCACCTCTGCAGGGGACGCAAACAGCCTTTGGAAGAGGGGGTGGAGCAAGCAAAGGGGGCCGGTGCCATATAGGATTCTGAGCTCCTTTGTGGCACAGTTCTTATCCAGGCAAACTGGAAACCCACTAATTTAGGAAGGTCAGTGTTAAAAAGGTGGAAGGGGCTGGTCCTAAGTGTTAAAAAGGTGGAAGGGGCTGGTCCTAAAGAACTTCTTGGTCTTTTACTAATCAAAACCAAGAGATGTGGCTGGAAAAACATAAAAAAAAAACAGCCATACTTACCTACCCTGATCCCTGGCAGCTGCTGTTATGACAGCCCTTGCTCATTAACATTTCCTGTGACAAGTTGTTTTAACAAGACCTGCTGTCTCAGCCAATCAATGGCCACATAGGTATCCTATCTCTGTCAGTGATAGGCTGAGCGGGAAGGTTCTGCAGCCAGAAAGAGCAGGAAGAGAGAAGATCAGTGGACAGGACAGAGGTGGATGGAAGCTGCGGGGGACCGGGGCAAGGTAAGTATGTGTTGTTTTCTATTTTTCCCTTCCCCAGCACCAGATTTATTTTATTTTTTAAAGGATGAGATACCCCTTTAATGGCAAGTATTTCTTATACAGTATGAATTCGGGTAGAAAACAGACATGGTCACACATCTACAATCTTGTATAATGATCTGATTGCTTCTCAGCATAATATCAAAAACTAACAGGTTGTTATTATACATTTTTGATCAAAAAGTACAAGCCCAGTCGCCACGTCAAGGCCACCTATTTAGAGTGGGTCACTAACGTCCCTAGCATAAAATGGCGTAGCACTGGGCGGCGACCACCACAGCCGCGACACCAGTGCCCACGGGTGGGAACGACCCACTGGCAGAGCGGCCCCAATGCCTCTCAAACCAGTCTATGTGCCGCACCTCCCCGCAGACACGGCGCCACGGCAGCAACGGACGCCGCACAGCACCACACCAGTGTGAACAAGGTGTAATAGCCACTTACCATGCTCTCCCAGTCAGACTGAGAGGCTGCTAGGAAAGAAATGGCCCTTGTGTAGCTAACTACTACTTATATAGGGTTGGGCTGAGGGGGTGGGGAAGAGTGCAGACACATGTTCAAACAAAAAAAAAAGGAGGGGATAGAAAACACAGTGTGAATTCGGGTAGAAAACAGACATGGTGCACATCTACAATCTTGTATAATGATCTGATTGCTTCTCAGCATAATATCAAAAACTAACAGGTTGTTAGTATACATATTTCTTATACAGTAGACAGCAATAATCCCCCCCCTCAAAAAAAAGAGAAGCCAGCACGTACCCCTTCACGTAGATATCACTTGACGGCTCCCCAGTGAATGGATTAACATCATCTAGAATTACATCATCTGTGTTCCAAATAATAACACGCAGCTCGTAACTACAAAAAAGAAAACACAAGTATACCTGTAAATGATGACATCGATCTACATACATTATGTTTGTTCCTCAAGTAGAACTTTTGGGTTATAATTTTTTTTGTAACAAATCGATAATTTTAATATTTATCCATCAATTTGAAATGTTGGAGAAAAAAATATGTTTTTAGATATTTGCCACATTTACCTGACGGGTTCACGTGGTTTGATGTTCACAGTTGGCGGGGGAGGAACATCATTTGGGAACATGTCAATCCACATGTGAAGGGACCCCTAGTATATAGAAGTAGAATGTTACATACAGCATCACATGACATTATTAGAATTGTTTCTATCGTATTGCCCTAAGAACATGTTCACAGAGATTTACAGGGCTTGGCTTCCAGCTGACTGTCAATCAAGCAGGGACAGGGAGGGGGAGTGAGGGGGGGTTTCCAGTCCCCAGCAATTCAGGGGATTGGGAACGCCTCTTTGACTATTTGCACAGGAGAATAAAAGCAGTTTTCTATGTTATTATGCTTTATTTTCATCTCTAGGGTAAGTTCACAACTGAAATTCTTCTAGTGAATTATGTTACAGAGCTCGGCTTCCGGCTGACTGTCAATTAATGTTGTTACCCATTGAAGTCAATAGGTAGCAACGTAATCTGCAAGCAAAATTTTAGTACCAGGCAACCAGCAGAGGATAATTTATGTGTGAATGTACCCTTAGAATTCTAAAGACTTTTAAGCATTTTACCCACTGGAGACGTGAGACTATTTTCACACCATATTTTAGTGGTGTCCAGGAAAAACACCCTGGGGAAAATATTTAAAAACCCAAGTTATTTACGTTGCAGTAATGTTAATTGCACCTTATTTTTCTCACCACATTTTCATAGCTCACTTGTAGTGATTTAAAAGTATGTTAGGTTTGGGTTTTCGCGCCATTTTTTTCCCATTTTGCACCATTCTGCACGTGCATTTTTCAGCATTTTACAGAAAGTTACTTTAATGGCGTGTTTGACCATAAGTTGCATTATTGTAAAATTGTGCAATTTTCAGTGTTTTTTAAGAAATCTCAACAAAAACGCAACAAACCGTGTTAGTTACGCTACTAAAGTGGCCCATGTAAACACCACCTAGAGGAGGCAATATTACAAAAAATAAATTGGCAATTCTTGCACATACTGCATGAATTATTTAAAAATGTATACAAAATTTCAAGCTATAACCACTGTAAACAATAACACTGCATCAGCTTTAACCAGTGACCTACATCTACTCCTTCTACCAGTGACCATCTACAACATCTACCAGTGACCATCTACAACTTCTACCAGAGACCATCTACAACTTCTACCTGTGACCATCTACACCTTCTACCAGTGACCATCTACTCCTTCTACCGGTGAACATCTACACCTTCTACCTCTGACCATCTACAACTTCTACCAGAGACCATCTACACTTTCTACCAGTGACCATCTACACCTTCTACCAGTGACCATCTACACCTTCTACCAGTGACCATCTACAACTTCTACCAGTGACTATCTACACCTTCTACCAGTGACCATCTACACCTTCTACCAGTGACCATCTACAACTTCTACCAGTGACCATCTACAACTTCTACCAGAGACCATCTACAGCTTCTACAAGTGACCATCTACACCTTCTACCAGTGACCATCTACACCTTCTACCAGTGACCATCTACAACATCTACCAGTGATCATCTACATCTTCTACCAGGGACCATCTACAACTTCTACCAGTGACCATCTACAACTTCTACCTGTGACCATCTACAACTTCTACCAGAGACCATCTACACCTTCTACAAGTGACCATCTACAACTTCTACCAGTGACCATCTAAAACTTCTACCAGTTACCATCTACACCTTCTACCTGTGACCATCTACAACTTCTACCAGTGACCATCTACAACTTCTACCAGAGACCATCTACACCTTCTACAAGTGACCATCTACAACTTCTACCAGTGACCATCTACACCTTCTACCAGAGACCATTTACACCTTCTACAAGTGACCATCTACAACTTCTACCAGAGACCATTTACACCTTCTACAAGTGACCATCTACAACTTCTACCAGTGACCATTTACAACTTCTACAAGTGACCATCTACACCTTCTACCAGTGACCATCTACGACCTCTACCAGTGACCATCTACAACCTCTACCAGAGACCATTTACAACTTCTACCAGTGACCATCTACACCTTCTACCAGTGACCATCTACAACATCTACCAGTGACCATCTACAACATCTACCAGTGATCATCTACAACATCTACCAGTGACCATCTACATCTTCTACCAGTGACCATCTACAACTTCTACCATTGAACATCTGCAACTTCTACCAGTGACCATCTACAACCTCTACCAGTGACCATCTACAACTTATACCAGAGACCATCTACACCTTCTACCAATGACCATCTACACCTTCTACAAGTGACCATCTACAACATCTACCAGTGACCATAAAACATCTTTTACCAGGGACCATCTACAACTTCTACCAGTGGCCATCTACACCTTCTACCAGTGACCATCTACACCTTCTACCAGTGACCATCTACACCTTCTACCAGTGACCATCTACACCTTCTACCAGTGACCATTTACACCTTCTACCAGAGACCATTTACACCTTCTACAAGTGACCATCTACAACATCTACCAGTGACCATAAAACATCTTTTACCAGGGACCATCTACAACCTCTACCAGTGACCATCTACACCTTCTATCATTGTACCATCTACACCTTCTACAAGTGACCATCTACAACATCTACCAGTGACCATAAAACATCTTTTACCAGGGACCATCTACAACCTCTACCAGTGACCCTCTACACCTTCTATCATTGTACCATCTACACCTTCTACCAGTGACCATCTACACCTTCTATCATTGTACCATCTACACCTTCTACCAGTGACCATCTACACCTTCTATCATTGTACCATCCAGAACCAGTGTACCAACTACAGAAACTGTGAATGCAGGAAAACACACAAAAAATATTTTCAAATGCTTAGGAGGTAAGTGAAACATTTGCCTATTTTTAGGCTGTGCAAACTGTGGTAAACTGTGCTATTTAGACCACAATTTCGGTCACTTTCTGGAAAAACACAAGCGGTACTGCGACATTACCAAAAAGCAGCAATGGCAAACACACCTCTAGTTCAGAGTCAGCCGCACCAGAAGGACTGTTCGGACCTTTCAAAATATTTAACTCCTTACCTGCCCCAGGCCTGGGCTCTCGCTGTTGTACAGGGTCCTCACTTCTACGTGTTCTGGAACCAGCCTGGTGCCGTACTCCGGCATCTCCTCCCAGTGCTGCAGAACATGGAGTGCTTTGTGTTCATCGAAACCGGACAGCAACTCGTCCTCTTTGCTCTTATCTTTGTTGAGGGTGTCCGGGAACAATCAACATGAAATGTTAGAATGTGGGAAACGTTCAAGATTAGATAAAGTTGGTGGAGTTTTTCATTTTACAATTGGTCTTAGAAAACTAAAGTGCTGGAATCTGATTGGTTGCTGTTACAGAAGTACTCCGCCCCTAGACATCTTATTCCCTATCCAAAGGATAGGGGATAAGATGTCTGATCGCAGGGGTCCTGCAGATGGGATCCCGGAGATCTCTGTGCAGCACCTGGCATTCGTTTAGAACACTGGATGCTGACGGTGGGGGTTGTGACGTTGTGGCCACGCCCCTTGTGACATCATGCCACGCCCTCTAAATCCAAATCTATGGGAGGGGGAGTGGCAGCCGCCACACCTATTCCAAAAGACTTGCATTGAGGGGACGTGGTGTAACGTCACGAGGGGGCGTGGCCATGACGTCACGACCCCCGACGCCCTCTCCAAGCATTCAGAACAAAATGTTCTGAATGCTGGGGCAGCGGAGTACCCCTTTAATACTATTTTAGGGCAACAGAACAAATACAATATCTCCCTTTAGAAAACAGAGACAATAGATGTTTCCGACAATCTGCTTCGCTTTTGTTTTGCACCAGTTTTGATATCGCTGATAACTCAAATTACAGGGTAGTTACCACTTTGGGGATCACTTAATCTGCAAGTGCTTAAAATTTAAATATTTCTATATTCAATTGTTTCTTAATCTATAATACAAATATATAAATATAAGAATTGTTTTTTTCTGCCAAAACCCTAAATGAGGTCAAGGTACAAAAATATTTTCTCCCTAGATCTTTATTAAAAATGTGCTTATTTTTCCCTTTTACTTCCTCTGCAGCTGTATGTTCTCTATTTCCTCTCTATACCTGTACACATCCTATATGATTCATCCTGTAAACTGCCTTGTACCTGCTCTCCTCTCTATACCTGTACACATCCTATATGACCCCCCTGTAGACTGCCTTGTATCTGCACTCCTCTCTATACCTGTACACATACTATTTCATTCTCCCTGTAGACTGCCTTGTATCTGCTCTCCTCTCTATACCTGTACACATCCTATTTGATTCTACCTGCAGACTGCCTTGTATCTGCTCTGTTCTCTACACCTGTACACATCCCATATGATTCCCCCTGTAGACTGCCTTGTATCTGTTCTCCTCTTTATATTTGTACACATCCTACATGATTCTACCTGCAGACTGCCTTGTATCTGCTCTCATCTCTATACATCTACACATCCTATTTGATTGATTGTAGACTGCCTTGTATCTTCTCTCCTCTCCATACCTGTACAAATCCTATATGATTCTCTCTGCAGACTGCCTTGTATCTGCTCTCCTCTCTATACCTGTACAAATCCTATATGATTCTCTCTGTAGACTGCCTTGTATCTGCTCTCCTCTCTATACTTTTACACATCATATATGATTCTCCATGTAGACTGCCTTGTATCTGCTCTCCTCTCTATATACCTGTACACATCCTATATGATTCCCCCTGTAGACTGCCTTGTATCTGCTCTCCTCTCTATATCTGTACACATTCTATATGATTCTCCCTGTAGACTGCCTTGTATCTCCTCTCCTCTCTATACCTGTATACATCCTATATGATTCCCCCTGTAGACTGCCTTGTATCTGCTCTCCTCTCTATACACATACACATCCTATATGATTCTCCCTGCAGACTGCCTTGTATCTGCACTCCTCTCTATACCTGTACACATCCTATTTGATTCCCCCTGTAGACTGCCTTGTATCTTCTCTCCTCTTTATACATGTACACATCCTATATGATTCTACATGCAGACTGCCTTGTATCTGCTCTGTTCTCTATACCTGTACACATCCTATATGATTCTCCCAGCAGAATGCCTCGTATCTGCTCTCCACTCTATGTATATACACATCCTATATGATTCCCCCTGTAGACTGCCTTGTATCTACTCTCCTCTCTATATCTGTATACATCCAATATGATTCTCCCTGTAGACTGCCTTGTATCTGTTCTCCTCTCTATATCCAGCCTGTATCATCTGCCCTGTGGGGATTTTCTCCTCCCTGTCTACTATCTGTATGGTCTCTTTTTTTCTCTCTCTATACTTGTACTTATTATTTTCCCAGCAGACTGCCTTGTATCTGCTCTCCTCTCTATACCTGTACACATCCTATATGATTCTCTCTGTAGACTGCCTTGTATTTGCCCTCCTCTCTATACCTGTACACATCCTATATGATTCCCCCTGTAGACTGCCTTGTATCTGCTCTCCTCTCTATACCTGTAAACATCCTATATGATTCTCCCTGCAGACTGCCTTGTATCTGCTCTCCTCTCTATACCTGTACACATCCTATATGATTCTCCCTGTAGACTGCCTTGTATCTGCTCTCCTTTCTATCTCCAGCCTGTGTGATCTGTCCTACAGGGATTCTCTCCCTCCTGTCTACTATCTGATCTGCTTTATAATACACTCCCCTCCCTGCTGTTCTCTCTAACAATGAGAGAGCCGGAAGTCCATCTGGATGTATCCTATCTATTTCTAAGTAGCAGCTTAATGGTAGGAAATTTTTTATGAAGACTATTTAGTACATTGCAGGTTTTTTTTAATTGTACATTTGTTTTTTTATTATATACATTTTTTCTCCTGATCTACAGATTTCAAATAGGGTAGAATTCGAGAGCTATATTCTTACAGCAACCAGAAGGGCTAAAAATAGGCTCTTTATCGATGCCGTTTTCTAATTCCACATATTGATGACCTATCTCCAGGATTTGGAGTCTTTTTATTTTCTTACCTTCGGGAAATATCTCACTGGGAATCTTGAAGATCTTGTTATTGACTTTCACCTCCTCTCTCCTGTATTCTGGAGTCGGCAGGCTGTGCTTCTTACATAGTGAGCTGAGAATCTGTGAAGGTTTGAAGGCATCTCTCCAGGCATTATAGCCATCTCTGTAGAATAAAACATTTTTTGTCAAGTTTAAAAAAAATTAAAAAATTTAACTTTTATATATTTTTCATGCGTAAGATATTTTTTATCATCTATACATTTTTTTTATGTGGTTTGTTTAATATATTGGTGTTTGGTCTTTCTTGTTTAAATGAAATCTGTCACCATTGTCACCTGCACTAACCTGTTGGTACCAACAGATAATGCAGGTGACACTGATGACAACGGTACTTACCTTGTCCCGTTCCATGCAGGGGATCTCCGGTAATCTTGTAAAGTTCCACGGGGTGTGAACCCTCTGCGTCACTTACCGAGTTCTTTTAGCCGATCCTTATGATGGAACGGCCTCGGTTGACTGCTCAGATCAGGGGAACAACCCCTAACAGATTTCAAAGATTAATAAATAGGGAATCTTTCTGGATATTTAATCTTAACACATTATCCCCGGCAGGTCTGAATGATGTTATTGAAAAAACAGATTTTTAGAACATCGCTATATATGCTCACATTTTATTGTTTTGAGTATCATTATGTGTAATTTTCATGTCTATATATATATATATATATATATATAAGTTTTTGATCTGATATATAATTGTGTCGCCTTGTTAAACTGATGTGAAGGTGTCGCCTTAAGTGAAGTTGATACTGATGTGAAGGTGCACTGGATTTTGTGTAATGTGTAACCACGCCTGACGAAAAAGCCGGAACGGCTTTGAAACGCGTTGCGTGGATCCTTTGTGTGCAATAAATTTACCCATATATACTTCTTGTGGCAGCGTGATTCATCTCCCTTTCTTGGATCTCCTTTTATCTACATTTGCGCCTGGACGCTGGGAGCCGCAGCAGCCGCGATTACAGGATTCCTGATCGAGCGCATTGAGTCTTGTGCCTCCATTCGCACAACTCGCATAGGTGAGTGCGTTTTGATTGGGCTCTTCACTATTTCATCCATCAGGTTCCATCCAGGGGCACGCACCCTGTTCTCTTTTGTATTGTACAGATCAGGAACTTGGAAGTAGAGATCACCACAGAAGGAGTCGGCTCACACTAGATGGCGCTGGTGAGCACCAGGTTTGGGAACCTGAAACTGCAAGATGTAACAGAGCTGTAAGTGTTCAGGTGTTGGAGTAGCAGCTCCAAACAGCTTAGAATGGTCAGGCAGTCCGAACCAATCCAGGAGAGGAAAAACAGGAACAGAGGATAAAGCAGGAACGAACTCAGGAACAAGCAAAGGTCAATAAACAGGATACAGCAGGTCAGATAACAGGTGCCTTTGCTCATGGTATAAACGCTAGTAGATCAGGTAAAGACTGGAAGTTCAGAGGCTCCTTATATGGCAAGGGCAGGTGTGTGATTGGAGAGAGGGCTTGATCATGGGCATGCACGGACCTTCAGAGCAACTGACCCAGTGTGACCTCTGCTGGAAGCATCAGGAACAGGAGCAGATGCAGAAGTCACAGTTCTCAGTCTGGAGCGAGAAAGCGGAGTTGTGCGTGCTGCACGTCCCCGGAAGACGGTGGATCGAAGTACATGTTGGCGGATGCAAAACGCTGGCGTTACAGTACCACCCTCACGTCCCCTCTTCTTTGTCCTGATACGCTGGAAGAATTTCCTGAGAAGACTTGGGGCATTAATATTCTCCTCAGGTTCCCAGGAACGCGCTTCAGGACCATAGTTCTTCCAATCTACAAGAAAAAAATCTCCTCCCACTGACAGTCTTTGAATCGAGGATGTCTTTGATTTCAAATTCAGACTCCTTGCCTGCAGGTACAGAAGTAGAGGGAAAAGATTTGGAGTAGGAATTCAGGATCAAAGGCTTCAGCAGAGAAACATGAAAGGAGTTGGGTATCCTGAGAGAAGGCGGTAAACGGGCTTGTAGGAAACAGGATTTATTTGCTCCAAAACTTCAAACGGACCCAAGAACCAAGGAGCAAATTTATAGCATGGTATCTTTATTCGGATATTCCGTGAGGAAAGCCAAACTTTGTCGCCCGGAGAGAACTGAGGAGGCGTTCTTTGCCTTGTGTCAGCATTCTTTTTCATACGGGACACCGCCCGAGAGATGGCGTCTTTGGTTTAGTCTCAGATCTTGATGAAGTCTCTGTAAGAGGTTTTGGCAGCAGGAACCACAGAACTTGCAGACATAGGCAAAGGAGCATGAGGATGAAGGTCGTACACAATGTAGAAAGAAGAAGACCCTGTAGACTCTCCAGTATGGCTGTTATAGGAGAATTCTGCCCAAGGCAGAAGATGAACCCAGTCATTATTCTGTGCAGATAATTCTCCAGGATCTGATTCACTCGTTCTACTTGCCCATTGGTCTGTGGATGATATGCTGAAGAGAAGTCCAGTTTGACTTTAAGTAGTCCACAGAAATGGGAGGTGAATTGTACTCCACGGTCAGAGACAATATGCAGGGGTAGGCCATGCAAACGGAATATGTGCTCCACAAATGGATGAGCCAGACGACTTGCAGACGGTAGTCCAGGAAGTGGGATGAAATGTGCCATCTTAGAAAACCTGCCGACCACCAACCAGATAGTAGAACAGCCAGCAGAGAGCAGAAGATCAGTAATAAAGTCCATAGCGATTTGTTGCCAAGGAACTTCAGGAATGGGCAGACCAGCTGGTTTGGTTTTGGAAGCCTGGAAGCACAGGAGGAACAGGCAGCCACAAACTCACGAACATCTTTAGGGAGAGTGGGCCACCAGTAATGACGACTCACAAGGTCAAGAGTCTTACGCTCCCCAGGATGACCAGCATACTTGGAATAATGTCCCCAAAACAGAATCTTCTTTCTCTTGGCTGATGGAACAAAGATATTTCCAGGAGGAATGTCTCTTACTTGGATAGGAGCTACCAACACCGACCGCACAGGATCCACGATGTGTTCGGGTTCCTCACGCTGGTCTGTGGAATCAAAAGAACGGGAAAGGGCATTCACCTTCACATTCTTGTCTGCAATCTTAAAATGCAGAAGGAAGTTAAATCTAGCAAAGAAGAGTGCCCATCGGGCCTGTCGAGGATTCAGACACTGTGTAGACTGGAAATAAGTAAGATTTTTTGGGTCAGTATAGATTACCGTCGGATACAGTGCCCCTTTCAGAAGATATCGCCATTCTTCTAAGGCCATCTTGACAGCTAAAAGCTCTCTATCGCTAATGGTATAGTTTCTCCAGCACCGACAGAAGAAGCGTCCACTTCAAGGAAGAATTGTTTGGAAGTGTCAGGATGATGAAGAACTGGTAACGCAGTTTTTTAGTTGCAAGAAGGCAGATTCCGCCTCAGAGGTCCCCTTTTTAGCATACACTACCTTCTTAGTCAGGGCAGAAATAGGAGCGGTGAGAGATGAGAAGTTGGGGATGAACTGCCTGTAGAAGTTAAGATGTCATCCAGGTACACTACTACGCGGGAATACAGCAGATCTCTGAAGATATCATTCACAAATTCCTGGAAGACTGCAGGTGCATTACAGAGGCCGAAGGGCATGACCAAGAATGGCCATCACGAGTGTTGAAAGCCGTCTTCCACCCGTCGCCTTCACGTATTCGGATAAGGTCATATGCCCCTCGCAGATCCAACTTGGTAAAGATCCGGGCACCACAAATGCAGTCAAGCAGTTCAGAGATTAGTGGCAGAGGATACTTATTCTTTACAGTAATCTAATTTAGTCCACGATAGTCTATGCATGGTCGCAAAGAGCCATCTTTCTTTGCCACGAAGAAGAAGCCGGGTCCCACCGGAGAAGTAGACTTTCGGATAAACCCCTTCTCAAGGTTTTCTTTAACATATTCAGACATAGACTGAGTCTCGGGCAATGACAATGGGGAGACTCTTCCTCATGGGGGAGAAGTCCCAGGGAGTAAGTAAATCAGGCAATCATAAGGTCGAAGACGTGGCAGAGTCTCAGCTTTTTTTTCTTGCAGAATACATCTGCATATGCCGCATATTGTGGGGGGGGGGGAGGCCAGACAGACTTGTGAGCATCAGAAGAGGAGATGCTGGTTGAACCTCAGACAGGCAAGTACTATGGCATTGAGGTCCCCAAGGAAGGATACTCCCAGTGTTCCAATCCAGGACAGGATCATGCTGACGAAGCCAGGGCTTCCAACCGCCGGCGTTACACTTCTCCGTTAGCTTCAGCTCTGGGCCCGGCTTGGGGCACAGGCGGAGCTTAATGACGCCACTGCTGCTGTTTGCAGGATTGGGGACCGAGCAGAGAGCTGGGTCCTGCTGCTGGAGAACAGCAGCAGTGACATCACTAAGCTCCACCCGTGCCTCAAGCCGGGCCGGAGATCCCCTGCACGGAACGGGACAAGTTAAGTACCTTTGTCATCAGTGTCACCTGCACTTCCTATCAGTACCGACAGGTTAGTGCAGGTGACACTGGTGACAGATTTCCTTTAATATATTGGTGTTTGATCGTTCTTGTTTAACCCCTTAAGGACCCATGATGTACTGGTACTTCATGAGTCCGCTCCTGTTCTATATATCGCGGGTCCACGGTCATAACGGGTGAGGCCCGTGGCTAATAGCTATTAACCCTTTAGACGCGGCGTTCAAATTTGAATGCTGCGTCTAAAGTGAAAGTAAATCATTGCCGGTTAGCTCAGTGGGCTGTTCGGGATGTCCGTGGCGAAATCGGGGCATCCCGAACAGCTGTGACAAAGCAGGAGGGTCCCTTACCTGCCTCCTGGTGTCCGATCGCAGAATGACTGCTCAGTGCCTGAGATCCAGGCATGAGCAATCAAGCGGCAGAATCATCGATCAGTGGTTTCCTATGGGAAACCATTAATCAATGTAAAAGATCAGTGTGTGCAGTGTTATAGCCCCCTATGGGATAACAATGATCAGTGTAAGAGATCAGTGTGTGCAGTGTTATAGCCCCCTATGGGAGCTATAATAAAAATCATTTAACCCCTTCCCTAATAAAAGTTTGAATCACCCCCCTTTTCCCATAAAAAAAAAAAACTGTGTAAATAAAAATTAAAATAAACATATGTGGTATCGCCGCATGCAGAAATGTCCGAATTATAAAAATATATCATTAATTAAACCGCACGGTCAATGGCGTACGTGCAAAAAAATTCAAAACTCCAAAATTGCGTATTTTTGGTCACTATTTATATCATGAAAAAATGAATAAAAAGTCTGATCAATACAAAAATGGTACCGCTAAAAACTTCAGATCACGGCGCAAAAAAATAAGCCCTCATACAAGGAAAAATAAAAAAGTTATAGGGGTCAGAATATAACAATTTTAAAAGTATAAATTTTCCTGCATGTAGTTATGATTTTTTCCATTTTTTACGACAAAATCACCTATATAAGGAGGGGATCATTTTAATCGTATGGAACTACAGAATAATGATAAGGTGTCATTTTTACTGAAAAATGTACTGTGTAGAAACAGAAGCCCCCAAAATTTACAAAATTGCGTTTTTTTCAAATTTTGTCTCACAATGATTTTTTTTCCGTTTCGCTGTAGATTTTGGGGTAAAATGACTGACGTCATTACAAAGTAGAATTGGTGGATTTTAAGGTGCAAAACTGAAAGAGTTATGATTTTTTAAAGGTAAGGAGGAAAAAACGAAAATGCAAAAACAGAGAAACCCCGGGTCCTTAAGGGGTTTAGATATTGCTATTTGGTCTTTATTGTTTAAACGGTTCCTCTCATTAAAACAAATTTTTTCTATTGCACTCCTTATGGTAAATAAAAAATATTTCTAATATACTTTGCTTTTAAAAAAGAAAGTTTTCTATGTTTTATTTGTGCTTAAAAAGCTCCAGAGCACATTTCCCCCCATCTCATACAAAGACTTTGGACCGAAGTCCAAACACAGGAAGTGCAGCCTGGAGTGCTGAGGGGTGTGTGTCCAACCAACAGCATATGGCAGTTAAGTGTGAGAGGAGCTATGATTGGATGAGGCTGGACACCCCCCCCCCCCCTTAGCACTCCCGGCTGCACTTCCTGTGTTTGGACCTCGGTCCTAAGTCTGTGTATAAGATGGAGGAAAATGTGCTCTGGAGCTTTTTTAAGCACAAATAAAACATAGAAAACTTCATTTTTTTTAAACAAAGTATATTAGAAATATTTTTTACTTACCATAAGGAGAGCAATAGCAAATATTTTTTTATTGAGAGTTACCCTTTAATATATTTAATATATTGGTGTTTGGTTGTTCTTGTTTAATATATTGGTGTTTGGTCTTTATTGTTTAATATATTTAATATATTGGTGTTTGGTTGTTCTTGTTATACATATTGGTGTTTGGTTCTTCTTGTTTAATGTATTTGTGTCTGGTTTTTATTGTTTAATATATTGATGTTTGGTCTGTCTTGTTATATATATTGATGTTTGGTCTGTCTTGTTTAATATATTGGTGTTTGGTTGTTCTTGTTATATATATTGGTGTTTGGTTCTTGTTAAATGTATTTGTGTCTGGTTGTTATTGTTTAATATATTGATGTTTGGTCTGTCTTGTTATATATATTGATGTTTGGTCTGTCTTGTTTAATATATTGGTGTTTGGTTGTTCTTGTTATATTTATTGGTGTTTGGTCTTTTTTGTACTGGTTGTTCTTGTTTAATGTATTGGTGTTTGGTCTTTCTTGTATTGGTTGTTCATGTTTAATGTATTGGTGTTTGGTCTTTCTCATTAAGTATACATTGGGTTGTTTAAATTACCACAGCATCTTGACAATGGATGGAGAATAGGCAAAGAGGATCTAACAGGTCACTATTAGAGGTTAAACCCCAAAAATATGATATTAATACAGTCACGCTTCCCTCCACTTACACGTCATATTGCAGAGCGAGGCCGCAGTTCGCCCGGTGATTACTGTAGAAACGATTTTCCAGGTCCAATTTAGTCTCACCGATCAAATCGTCAGACCCAATAAGGTCGTGGTCAAAGATAGAAACGGTCAGTTCTGATTCTACGGGGAACGAGATGGTCATATCAAAGACCCTGTATGAAACACAAAATAAAAGAACTGAATTATTACATCTCATATGTTACAGCAATGAGCAGATCATCTTACAATGAAAATTTTAATATTAAAAGTAAACTCCAATAAGTAAATTGTAGAAGGTATTTAGAGGATCATTTAGACCTTCTGAAGAATCTTTTTTTATAATCTTAAATCATTATATATAGGGAGGAGCGAATCAAATCCGAATCCGAATTCGTTACGAATTTCCCCAAAAATTTGATTTGCAACGAATGCGAATATCGCCACGATTCGATCGCCCAAATCGCTTCATTAAACTCCATTTAGTGCGGTCAAGGCTCCAGGGCATCTAAAATGGCGGATTCACATGTGAGGACATGGGGCAAGGAATCCTGGGAAGGCGGGTAGGCGGGATGACCCTGAATCACGTGCAGCATGCAGCCTATCAGCACCCAGCCACTCCTGTGATGTCACAGCCCTATATAATCGGCAGCCATCTTGCGGCCAGTCACATCAGCGTTCTATAACAGAGAGCAGTGTGTGTTGCACAGAAAAGCATTTTTCCAGCAGCAATTCACCTCCCAGTCACATCAGCATTCTATTGCAGAAAGAGAGGGACAGAGAGCAGTGTGTGTTGCACAGAGAAGCTTTTTTGCAGCAGTGATTCACCTCAAGCTCAAATCCAGTGCCAGTTAGGGTGAGAAGAGCACTAAAAGCATATTGTCCTCTATTAAGTGTAACCTGTGCATACATCTAAGTGGTGTACCATTTTGTTCCTGTTAAAGTCTTAAGGGCCTAGATACTGTGAAAGGCCAGCCAAAAGTACACACCGGCTGGTGTTGTACACAAATACTGTTTTAAGCGTAGTGGAGCGCATTGTCCTACCCTCATATACGCACTAAGTATGTCAGGCAGAGAAGTGCACAGAGGAGTGGCAGAGGCCTAAATTCATCAGGCAGGAGTCACAGCGAGAGGCCTGAGCTCCCAGTATCGACTAGCGGTCGTTTCTCGACCAGCAACCCATCTGCCATCATCAATTGGTTAACATGATCATCCACTTCATCACCAGTGACATCTGACACCCTCAGGTGGGTTCCTCAGACACAACCCTCAGTTGGCAATGCCCGGGAGCAGTCCCTGTCCTCCCATTGCCTTTGTCCTATGCTGTTCCCTCTCCTAGAGAAGTATCTTATGCTGTGGGTTCAGCTCCACTATTCACTGAGGACGATCTAATAGAGGACAGTCAGCAGCTACTGCCCAGCCAAGAAGGGGAGGAGACATGCGCCGCTTCTTCCGCTAGGCGGGCAAGTAGTGATGAGGATAGTGACGTGGGAGGCGGTGGTGCCAGGGTTCAGGTTCCTGAAGCAGACACTGTTGAGGAACCTGAGGAGGACATCAGTGACGTGCAGACACTTGTTGATGATGGAGCTGATCGCACTTGGGAGTCGGGTGCAGAAGGGGCTTCATCATCATCCGGAGAAGAGAGTGGCAGGTTGCCCTTGAGGCAGCAGCTGAGCCAGCAAGGCGGTAGCATGGTTGGCAGTCAGCATGGTGGCAGAAGTGGAAAGTCTGAAGCCAAACATGCACGGGGGAGACCACCTGCTTCGCGGCAGCCTACCTTCCCGGAATGTAGTGGAACAGGGGTTCCTGGAGTAGGTGGCAGTAGCAGACAATTAGTGCGGACTGTTGGTGGGAAAATCAGCTACTCGGCGGTGTGGCAGTTTTTCATCAAGCATCTGGAGGAGGTTCACGTAGCCACATGCAAGTTATGTCGGCAGAAGGTGAAGCATGGCCAGGGTCCCAATGTTGCCACCACAGCCCTGCGTCAAAATATGCTGCGCTGCCATAAAGTGGCATGGGAGAACCGTGGCTCCGATGTGGTGGTCAAGCCTGCTGCATCACCCAGTGGCACGCTGCTCCCTGTTTCAGGCAGGCAAGGGTCCACCACCTCAGCCAAAGGGAGCTGTTTGTCAAATCCTCCTTCTGTCGCTCCTGCTTCTTCCGCTCTTAGTCAGCCATTCCGCCAACAATCCATCGGCGAAGCCATGTCCAAGAGACAACAGTATGCGCCCACTCATCCAACGGCGCAGAAGCTGAATGTGCTCCTGTCCAAGTTGCTGGTGTTGCAGTCCCTCCTTTTCAAATGGGGGACTCTGCACCTTTCAGAGAATTGATGGCTTGTGCCGAGCCGAGGTGGAGAGTCCCAAGTTGTCATTTCTTTCCGAAGAAGGCAGTAACAGCCCTGCACAATTTTGTGGAACAGAAGGTGGGCCAGTCCTTGAGCCTGGTGGTGTGTACCAAAGTGCACGGCAGCGCCGACGTCTGGAGCTGTAACTACGGGCAGGGACAATACATGTATTTTACGGCCCACTGGGTAAATGTGGTTCCTGCACAGCCACAACACCAACTTGGACAGGTCACGCCGCTTTCTCCTCCACACTCTCAGGCCGTTGGTCCTGTGACAGTGTGCGACTCCGCCTCCTCATCTTCCACCATATCCTCAGCCTCCACTGCCCGCACAAGTCTCCGTGCCCCTCCAGCATACCATGTGTGCAGGACAGGGTGGTTTCACGCTGTTCTTCACATGGTTTGCCTTGGTGAACGGAGTAACACAGGGGAGGAACTGCTCAAAGTAACAGCTTTATGAGTCAAGTCAGTCCCTGTCATCTGTCAAGTCAGCGTGGTCTGCAATCAATTGTCCAGTCCTATTACAAGTCCCAGCAAGCCCTTAATGTCTCTGTGTCACTGGTCACCTCCTTGGGCCCTGGCTGAACTGTATAGACTTTACCAACTGTCTACCCTCAGTAAAGCTACCGTTGTCCGTAACTTTGCATCGGAGTCTTTATTGTCCCCATGCCTAGCCCAGAATCCAACGTTACACCTTTGGGTGGTTATAGGCTTAACCACACCCTGGCGTCATTCATCTTCCCTGCACCACACACCCTGCCACCACACTGAGACATGTGCCCTGCATGGGACACGTGTCAGTCTGGTTGTCAAGCGGTTCCTGAAGTGTCCCCCCGCCCATTTGCAAGACATCCTAACAATGAGAAGGAAACTTTGCATGCACTTCAGCCACTCGTACACCGCAAAACACACCCTCCTTGAGCTGCAGCGTCAGAATGGTATCCCCCAACATAGTCTGATTTGCAACGTTTCCACACGTTGGAATTCCACCCTCCATATGTTGGACAGACTATACGAACAGATAAAAGCCATCACTGATTTCTTGATGATCCAAGCGGATAGGGGTACTCCCCTGTGTAACTTCAATGTCAACCAGTGGCAGCTCATACGTGACACCTGCCGTTTGCTCAGGCCCTTTGAGGAAGCCACATTATTAGCCAGTCGCCAGGATTACGGGATGAACAAAGTCATTTCACTGCTTCATATCCTACAACAAGTGTTGGAAACGATGGTTGGTAAGGGCAATGGAGATGTGGTGCCTACATCTTATGGCCACATGAGCCCTGTGGGGGCTGACCTAGAGGAGGAGGGCCACAGTGGAGCACAGTTTATCTTTTGCGAGATGGGCAGTTTTTCTAGTCATCTGACAGGAGAAGAGGAGCAGCCAGAAGAGATAGAGGGTTATGAGGAAGGCGAGACAGAGGACCCAGACACACCGTGGCAGAATGCAGTGGAGATGGAGGCAGGTAGTCCATCCGAGTCACTTGCACAAATGGCACGATGCATGCTCACTTGCTTGCGTAGTGACTGCCGAATTGTCACCATTCGGCAGCGGGATGACTTCTGGCTCTCCACCTTATTGGACCCTCGCTACCGGCACAAAATGGGGGCCTAGTGACCTACTACAGAGACATCCTACGTAGTCAGTTGGCCGATGCCCATCGTCCATCCTCTTGCAGCTCTTACTCGGGGGGCCCTCTGTGCTCACCTTCCACTGCCATTGCTTCTGGGGAGGGGAGGGGTGGCAGGAGCAGTACCAGCTCAATGAGCAGCAGCCTGAGTCTATAGTCGCTGATGAGTACCTTTCTTCACCTACATAGTGAAGCAACTCATCAGCAGCAGGTAGACATGGAGCAGGACCTGAACCAGCAGGTGGTGGCATACCTAGACATGGCCATGCCAACAAACTTTGAAGATCCGCTGGACTTCTGGGCAGCCAAACTTGATTTGTGGCCGCAACTAGCAGAGTTTGGAAAAGCTGTCCTACTCGGTCAGTAGTGTGCCATCAGAGCGGGTGTTTAGTGCGGCGGGGGCCATAGTCACCCCAAGGAGAACTTGTCTGTCCACGAAAAATGTGGAGAGACTGACCTTTGTGAAAATTAATCAGGGATGGATCAGCCAGGATTTCCAGCCACCAATGCCAGATGCCTCAGAGTAGATTGACCATGGTGCCACACCAACATTTCCCAAATATGGATAGTGCCAAACAGATTTATGGCGCTACTCCCCAGTTACAGACATTCCTCGCCATCAGACCACAAGTAAGTATTGAGGATATACATTAGCTAAAATTAAGGGGGTATTCCAGGCCAAAACCTTTTTTTATATATATCAACTCACTCCGGAAAGTTAAACAGATTTGTAAATTACTTCTATTAAAAAAACTTAATCCTTCCAATAGTTATTAGCTTCTGAAGTTGAGTTGTTGTTTTCTGTCTAACTGCTCTCTGATGACTCACGTCCCGGGAGCTGTGCAGTTCCTATGGGGATATTCTCCCATCATGCACAGCTCCCGGGATGTGACATCATCATTGTGCAGTTAGACAGAAAACTTCAGTAGCTAATAACTATTGGAAGGATTAAGATTTTTTAATAGAAGTAATTTACAAATCTGTTTATGAAGAAAAAAGGGGGGGTACCAAAAGCCTCTAGACTAATACCATAAATGGTACATGATGATAAAATTGCAAAGAAATAGAGTCGGACTGTGCTTCACTTTAAATGATGAACAATATTTAATATAAAATAATTACAAATAAGACATAAATGTAAAAATAATATAAATAGTATAAATCAAATACATAAATATCTCCTTCCACAGGGCCCTTGTGGGGAGGTGATAGTATAGTAATAAGATAATTTAATAGTTTAAAATCCGCATGTATGGTATATTCTTTCAGGGTTTCAGGGTACTTTGTAAACGACCCTTTCCGTTGTCGTTTACAAAGTACCCTGAAACGCGTCTAGAGAAAGAGACTATTACCGCATGACCACCGCAATCCACTTACCGCTACTTCCTACCTCCGATACCACTCCTGCCAAGCTCCGTTATACGCTGCTTTTACACCTGGCTGTATTTCACCTGCTTCACCACCAGACGCCGAGAGATCCTCCACGAGGCTTTGCTTTGTCCCCGGAGTAGATCCATCTGTCTCCGAGTGTGCTTCCATCTCCGGAGTTACTCCATGACCGGTGACTTCTCTTAGGCCTGTGGCAACCGGGCCCGTCACCGCAAGCGCATGCCAGCGCTGGACACAGCCTCCACAGCACTTGCCATCTGCCTCTCGGACGTCCAGCCATACAATTACATCATCTATGGGAGTTGGTAACTATACTACTATATGAACTGTTTCAAATTTTATGATCACGGAGTGCACTTTATAAAAAGTGAACTATGCTGGTTTACACAAAATTGGATTAGTGGAAGAATATACCATACATGCGGATTTTAAACTATTAAATTATCTTATTACTATACTATCACCTCCCCACAAGGGCCCTGTGGAAGGAGATATTTATGTATTTGATTTATACTATTTATATTATTTTTACATTTATGTCTTATTTGTAATTATTTTATATTAAATATTGTTCATCATTTAAAGTGAAGCGCAGTCCGACTCTATTTCTTTGCAATTTTATCATCATGTACCATTTATGGTATTAGTCTAGAGGCTTTTGGTACCCCCCTTTTTTCTTTATAAACTACTTTATATTTGTATTTTTTGGTGTAAATACTTTCCATATAGCCTTGACTAATTTATTTTGTGAGCTGCACATACCCTAATTTTTTCTATTTTGATACAATTTACAAATCTGTTTAACTTTCCGGAGCCAGTTGATATATATAAAAAAAGGTTTTGCCTGGAATACCCCTTTAACTTTTCTTAGAATAAAATATATTGACCCAATTTTTTTTTTTTAAATCTAACAAAAGGAAAGGTGTGCAAAAAACACCATGTGAGACCAACACCACCAAGTATTGATGAGATGCAAAGACCTCTAAAAGGTGGAAGGGAACAACGTATGGTTCATTGTAACCTGAGGGTAAAAACTTCCCCTGTAAGGCCCTACTCTCGCATTATTAATCCCCTTCTTGGCAAGTGTTACTCACCCTAAAAAGGGCGGCCCCACACAGGAACCTCTCCCTATTTCCCCCTACAAACATCGCCATTTCACAGGGTATTTAGGTGAAAATAGGGAGAGTTTCCTGTGTGGGGCGCCCTTTTTAGGGTGAGTAACACTTGCCAAGAAGGGAATTAATGTGTGAGAGTAGGGCCTTACAGGGGAAGTTTTTACCCCACCTGCTACAATGGACAATACGTTGTTCCCTTCCACCTTTTCGAGGAAAGTGTTACTCGTCTTAAAAAGGGCGGCCCCACACAGGAACCAATCCCTATTTCCACCTAAATACCCTGTGACATGGCAGTGTTTGTAGGTGGAAATAGAGAGAGGTTCCTGGGTGGGATGCCTTTTTTAGGGTGGGTAACACTTGCCAAGAAGGGAATTCATAAACGAGAGCGGGGCCTGACAGGGGAAGTTTTACCCCCACCGGTTACAATGGACCATGCGTTGTCCCCTTCCACCTTTTAGAGGTCTTTGCATCACATCAATACTTGGTTGTGTAGGTGGCACATGGTGTTTTTTGCACAAATTTCCTTTTGTTAAAAAAAAATAAAAAATTGGGTCCATATATTTTATCCTAAGAATATTATTAAAAGTACATTTTTACGTAATGCATATCCTCAATATTTACTTGTGCACACTAACACTTTTACAAAAGAGACAGTTTTCTTCTGCCTACCTACCTCAGCTACTATTCTGATCCTGACAGCCGCCTGATGCCACACATCTGATGCCAAGTTCTCCTATTTTCACCCACCTTCATCACCGGGTACTGGTATTGCCACCTATTGCCCCACTCTGTCACCGGGTCACTTTCAGGACTCCTGATGCTGCTGATACCACCTCCAGGCTGTCTCATTCTGCCACCATATGTTCTCTTCATGGTGCTGCCCCCTCCAGACTGTCTCATTCTGCAACTATATGGTCTCCTCATGCTGCCGCCACCTTCAGGCTGTGTCATTCAGCCACTTTATGGTCTTTTAATGCTTCAGCCAACTCCAGGCTGTGCCATTCAGCCTCTATATGGTCTCCTCATACTGCCGCCAACTCCAGGCTGTGTCATTCATACACTATATGGTCTCCTCATGTTTCTGCCACCTCCAGGCTGTGTCACTGTACCACCATGTGGTCTCCTCATGCTGCTGGCACATTAAATAAAACTTTTTAGGCTTGTGGTGTCCCGGTACTGGACTCGGTCCCGTACCTTTGGTTGTAAGTCCCCATAGTCAGAGTTCCTCATGCTGATAGGGCTCTCCTGGTGGGATAGCTCCTAGTCACCTCCTAGTCTTCTTAAAATTGTATATATTTAACATATTATAATGTAGTGTAAGTAATGTACAGGACCTTAGGTCACGTGATTAGTGATATTTGTGTTATAGTTGAGGTTATGGACCTTCGGGTCATGTGACTAGGTCATGTGTTATATCCACAATGCTTTGTACTAGGACTGACAGGTTTGGGGAACCAATAAGCTTTGAGCCTGCCCCTTCAGATATAAGGGCGCTGTATCCAATGATCGCTCTCTTTCCTCCGGGATATGACAGCGAGCGGAGCTCTTTACAATTCTACAAGCAAATTAGGCCTGAAGCCGACCAATTTCAGCCACATACTAAACCTTGAGTTTATCCAACTCCATCCTAAAATCCTACATGATTACTGAACCTAAAATATACCCCTAAATTCAGTAGAACAGCATAAAGTAAGGATTCAAAGTTTATTCCCTACAAGGTCCCAGCCAACCTGTGAGGAGTCTAAATTCCGGTCCTCTTGTAAAGACAGTTGTTAATTGCATCCTGCATAAAATCTGCAGTAAAGTTATTCCAAGTTCAATACAATTCCGGCTGTGGACAATCGTTTATTCCTCCCTATCGTTCCTGGGACAGATGGCGGTAGGACAGATATATACATTGAGGAAACCCGCACCCTGGTGTCACGACAATCAAGGGTTAATTCTATACCCAGCAACACTACACTGCAACACCCCTGTTCACCCCTCATCCCCGAGCACCACATTGCTTTTTGGCGTCACGAACAGGATACGGGTGTGTGCCTACAGCTGTTGCCACCATTTAAAGGGTACCTCTCATCAAATAAACTTTTAATATATTTTAGATTAATGAATGTTGAATAACTTTCCAATAGCATGTTAATGAAAAATATGCTTCTTTCTATTGTATTTTTCCCGATCAGTCCTGTCAGCAAGCATTTCTGACTCATGCTGGAGTCCTAAACACTCAGAGCTGCCAGCCTGCTTTGTTCACAGCCAAACAGGCTGTGAACAAAGCAGGCTGGCAGCTCTGAGTGTTCTCCTTTGTGAACAAAGCAGACTGGCAGCTCGTAGTGTTTAGGACTCAAGCATGAGTCTGAAATGCTTGCTGCCAGGACTGGTAGGGAGACCCCTAGTGGTCATTTCTTCAAAGTGGAAAATTAAATAGAAAGAAGCATATTTTTTAATAACATGCAATTGTAAAGTTATTCTGCATACATTAATCTATAATATATCAAAAGTTTTTTTGATGAGAGGTACCCTTTAAAGAGTACTCCCCCATTAAGAACTGTGATTAATGTACTGTGAGAAAACTTTGCACGCTGCGAATAGGTGTGCGCACACAAGTGAACGGGAATGTGCTTATGTTACTGTGTGTAAGAAATGTGCACGAAAAGTAAGGGGAGAGGCGAAAATGTATTTGCTGCGAAACTGTGTAAAGTATGTAGCGAAGCCATGCTAAGATCCTCTGGGGCATTCAGTACTGCAGGGGTTAATCTTCTACCAGAAAAGATCGCGAAGAAAGCCTGCGCTGCTCCACGACCCGCCCCTGGGCGTGGCTATCAAGTACACGTGTCGCAGCCAAAAGGGAACTTAAAGCCATTGCCGTTGTTTGCCGAAGGACAGGAAGTCGGGGCTGCACCAATGACGTCCTTCCGGTCGGCAGCCATTTTGGAGAAGCCCAAGATAAAAGGAGCACTGCAGAGCGACCTCTTCAGTCTGCACGAGGAAGAGGAGAGTACAATCATGGCGGAGAGCAGCGTTCCACGTGGAGGGAGTGTTAAGATGGCGCCGGAGCAGTGGAAAGTTGTTGCGGCCGCAGCACAACTATTCCAGGATTTGGTTGACCGCCTGCAGCGGTTGACGCTCAGCACTGAGGGGACCTGCGATCTACCTCCATTGCTCGATGACGACGACGACTGGCCAGCCACCCCGACAGGGGAATCTCCAGGGACATCCAGAGCGGTCACAAGACCCAAAAACCCCACACAGCTTCCATTCAAATGTTTTCCCTCAGATGATTGGAAGGGGGATCCATTTGGACTGAGGCCAAAGAGGTCTGCCCCTATTGCCTCCACCATCAAGTCCTGCGACAGAGAGTTCCTCCAGCGTCAACCAGATGTCTTCATGCCCTCCAATGTGCCCAGGCCTACTCCTACCAAGAAGGTGAGGCCTAAACTGCGGGCACCAACCACTGTGCCTGGGCCTACTCCCCGCCCAGAGGTTTGGTCTAATCATCAAGGACCTACGGATGTGTCACGGTCCACTCCTACCAAGGAGGTGGGTCCGGATCAACCGGCACCAACAATTGTACCACTGGCCTCTTCAGCAGCGGCCGCTAACTTTATGGTCAACGTAAATCCCTCCGTGTCTCAATCTAGGCTCACCAACGTTCTGGTCTGGGATACAACCATCAACCCTGTCAGAGGATCCTCCTCTTGTCCTGAGCCTAAAAGGGGCAAGAGTCCAATCAGGAGAGGGTGGGGTGTCAGGAGGGGTTTCAAGTGATGCCTGCACTAATTTCTTTGATTTAGTTTTTGTCTTCTGCAGACTGTTGCAACATGTTTAAGCTGGTGCCTGGCAGGACTATGCCATGAGAGTTTTTGTTCACCATTGAAACCATCAAGCTTGTACCTGGCCTTTGGTCAAGAGACTCCTGGGTCTTAGGAGATTGGTAAGTTTGTGCCCGGCTATTGGTGGCAGCCATGTCTACTGAACTCTTAGCACAGGTGGACTGCTGATCCTTGTGCGTCTGTTTACATGTACATACCTCTAAAGTAATATATTGTCCTTTTTGTGTTACCCATTTGCACTTGTGTCAGGTGAAATGCAATGTGTAGAAAATGTAAGTGGTTAATGCACAGGGACCAGCAGGCTCCTCCTTATCATCCCATATGTATTGCCAGGGAAAGGTGACACCAGTGTTAGGATAAGACATGCATTCACAATAGCTGATGTTCACAGATCAGCTGGCCCCTCCCCGTGGAATGACTTCTGAAAAGGTCAAAGAAACAGAGCATGCCCAGTAATGTCTTCAATTTATGTGAATGGGACAGCCCCTGTCTATTGTTGTCTATGTCCATAGGGCTTGCTGTAAAGTGTATGACTAAATGCTGTTCAAAACAGCTCAAGCAAGATGGCCGCCCCCATAATAATATACAAAAAATGGGAGAGAAAAAAACAATAAAAAAAATAGAAACAAATGAGAAAAAAAACATATATAAGTACAAAGAATCTGGGTGACACTCCAGACTGCATTTCCTGATTTTGGACTTTTGCCAGCAGGAGTCCAAAGTCTGTACAAGAGATGGGGGAAATGTGCTCTGGACAAGTAGGGAGACACCTAGTGGCAGCTTTTTTAAACAAATAAAACATAACTTTTTTTTTAAACAAAGTACATTAGAAAGATTTTTTATTTACCATAAGCAAAAATTTTTTTAGGATGCATTCACAGGTACAGGATCCTGCACAGATTTGATGCCCATGATTTGTAACTGCAGATTAGAAGCTGTGCTCAGTCATTTAGTTTACATTGAAATCTGCAGCAGAAAATCCTGCGCATAAAATCTGCGTACGTGTGAACGTACCCTTAATGAGAGTGCATATTGAGGTATACTTACTCTCCAAACACTGGATTCAGCTGCTTGGGAATATATCTCTCCTTGCTGTCCATTGTCTGTTCTCCCACTTTTACTACGACGTATGGATCCGCCTTCCCATTTGGATCGGCCGGGGATAAGTTTGTTGCCTGTAATGAAACAGTAAATGTGAAATGTACGAACATTTCTCAGAATTCTGCCATAAAAAAAAAAATCATAACATGGATCAACATGGATCATCAACATGGATCATATATAAAGGATAGCCTTATGCAATTCAATTGTTCTACTGCTAATACCTCTCCCTATACACCCATGAGCACTTCCCTCTACTTCAAATAACTCTCCCTATACACCCATGCATTTTCCTCTACTGCTTATACCTCTCCCTATACACCCATAAGCACTTCCCTCTACTGCTAATACCTCTTCCTATACACCCATGAGCAATTTCCTCTGCTGCTAATACATCTCACTATACACTCATGATCACTTCCCTCTACTGTTTATACCTCTCGCTATACACCCATGAGCACTTCCCTCTGCTGCCAATACCGCTCCCTTTCCACCCATCAGCTCCTCCCTCTTTCTACTGCTAATACCTCTCCCTACACACCAAGCATTCTGCTAGCATTTCCTGCTGCTCTATGACATTTTTTGCCTACCTTTAAGGGTATGTTCACACTGAGGGATTAGAGAGGAATTTACTTGAGTAATTCCGCTCGTTTATTACTCTCCAATTCAATCAGCAGTGAAAAACCCAATAGAGGAATTTCCGCAAGTGGAATTCCGATGCTAAATTCGGCTGCGCATGAAGAATGAGCATGTTCTTTCTTCATGCATGCGGAATCCGCATCTTTGTCCCAAAGAAATCAAGGAATTTTTTTTTTCAGGCCGACGCCGTTCCGTGCCAAAAAAAAAAGGGAAATTCTTATTGGCGGTTGTCGTCTAGCAAAGAAATAAATAAATCAGTTTCCTCCTATATCCTATATCCAATTCCGAGCAAATTCCAGAAAAACAAAAACGGAAATTCCACGGCGGAATTTTTAAGTGTGAATTCCTCGCCAATTCCTCAGTGTGAACATACCCTAAGGAAATAATGACCCCCCTAAATCCCTTTCCTCGGGTACTGAGGTGCATTATCTTGCATTTATTCACATTAAATGTCAGTGCCCAGAGTTCTGACCATTCTTCTGGTTTTCCTAAATCCTTTTCCATTTGGCGGATCCCTCCAGGATCATTAACCCTGGGGCAAATCTTTGCTTCATTGGAAAAAAGACCAAAACCATCGAGACCTTCTGTAATATCACTAATGACACCGAATGGGTCCAAGTCCAGATCCCTGAGGTACCGACTGGTAGCAAGACCTTGCTCTGAATATTCTCCATAGACTACAACCCTCTGGACGTGTGGTTCGGTATAGCGCCACACTCTGGAATGGAGTCTAAGTGCCCTCTAGGTTTACACCCTATATCCAGCTTTAGGATGTGGAAGCTGGACTTCTGCTCTTATAGGGTGTCTGCTTGATTCCTGAGGGTGGTCCTTGTGCTGGTAGCACAACGAAACGGTCTGCACTGCGGCTCTCCCGATGCATGTAGCAGATCAGTGCAATCAAAAAGAAGAAGCTTCAGCACACGGTAAATTCTCTTGCAAACGGTTTATTCAGCTTAACGTAGCTGGCCGTTAACCCCCAGCTATGTTAAGCTGAATAAACCCTTTGCAAGAGAATTTACCGTGTGCCGAGACTTCTTCCTATTGCTTGTGCTGGTAGCGTCTGACTCAGCAGACCAGATGGCACCAGTGGGAGGCGCCGAAGGGTCATACGAGGCAAGCCGGTATCTAGGTGTAGTTTGTGGGCAGGTGGCTGGACTGGTAGAGTCTACTGAAGGCCCATCTATGTGAATGTGTGATGTACGGCGCTCCAGCCGGACATACCAGCCGTGAGCGCACCTCCTCCTCCTTGTCCGTTGGCGGCGGGGCTGGGATTCGCATTGCGGGACGCGCCCCCATGCGAGTCCCAGCCCGTCACTCACCTCCATCCCCGGTCTCTGTGCCTCAGCTCCGGCGCGCGTGCCCACGCTGGAGCTTTGAAATTTAAAGGGCCAGTGCTCCCATAATTAGTTACATACTTGTACCTCTCTTATAAGTTCAAGCCCCTTTCTATTGCCCTTGCCGGATCTTTGTTTGCCCTAGCGCCTTAGAGAAAGCAATTTTACAGTGTTCCTTGCTGTGTACCAGACCTTGCCTTCCGTGACTTGACTACGCTCCTGTGCCGCCTGACCTGACCTCTTGCCAGCCTGACTACGTCCTTTTGTACCACGCTTCACCTCAGCCTCCTGTGGGGTCGAGTCGTGCCAGGGGTAGCGACCTGGGCTCTGGTGAAAATCAGCGGCACCTTAGACTCCGCTCCCTGGTACGGCCCGCGTCATCCGCCCCACAGGATCAGTGGATTTACTACACCTCCTGCTCCCGACCACCGTGGAATAACGGATCTACTACCTCCTGGGTACCTGCCATCTGCGGTGAGTCTAACAGAATGTACTTACCTTGACAATGTAAACTCTCACGAGCACTTTCACCGGGCGGTTCCTCGGCACACCCTTCATTATCTGGAATTCATCGGTAGCGTCACTTGAAGGGAAGATGTAGAAGGAACCCTGGAGGAACACAGTTAAGATGTCACAAGGATCTCGTCCTTCCGGACCTATAATCTATTAGGGACAGCAGATTGTACCTTGTATTTCCCCATGAAGTTGTCGTCGTCATTTCCATCTTCATCGTCCAGCGCCCGACCCCGGTGCAGAGGAAACACATACAACCAATCTTCAAAATTATTGAACTCCTTCTCAAGTTCCTCTTTATAAATCTGCCGGGAAAATCAATCATTTATTCCGGGTGTCCAAATTGACTCTATAAAAATCTAATTTCTGGGAATTTAATGGGGAAAAAAATCTATGATTGAAGTCATTGACGGATCATTAAACCAAGAATTCTTCACATTTCAGCTTCAAGCTTTATTTTATTGTATCCATAAAACCTCCGACAGGCAGGGCAGGCACTGCCGCTTGGCAAACTAGGCAGCCACTTAGGGTACAGCTGACCACCTTCCACAGATTCCATTGGCAGGGACAAGCTGGTCCCCCAGTAGGGATGCCAATGTGGCATTTAACTATAAACACGTCTTAATGCAGCATTATGCGGGCAGCCACAAGAGGCCAGACATTTCTTCCTCTGCATGACATCATCAGTGCCTACAGAGTGGAGGAGGAAAAGGAGAGGTCAGGAAAAGTTTTTTTTTTTAATCTGGCAAGGGGGCTACTACCTACAGGGGGCCACTACTTACTGGGGGGTACTACCTATAGCGGGGCTACTACCTACAGGGGGCCACTACTTCCAGGGGGGTACTACCTATACGGGGACTACTTCCTACAGGGGGCCACTACTTACAGGGGGGTACTACATATAGGGGGACTACTACCTACAGGGGGCCACTACTTACTGGGGGTACTACCTATAGGGGGGCTACTACCTACAGGGGGCCACTACTTACAGGGGGGGTACTACCTATAGGGGGGCTACTACCTACAGGGGGCCACTACTTCCAGGGGAGTACTACCTATAGGGGGGCTACAACCTACAGGGGGCCACTACTTACAGGGGGGTACTACCTATAGGGGGACTACTACCTACAGGGGGCCACTACTTACTGGGGGGTACTACCTATAGGGGGGCTACTACCTACAGGGGGCCACTACTTACTGGGGGGGGTACTACCTATAGGGGGGCTACTACCTACAGGGGGCCACTACTTACTGGGGGGGTACTACCTATAGGGGGGCTACTACCTACAGGGGGCCACTACTTCCAGGGGGGGTACTACCTATAGGGGGGCTACTACCTACAGGGGGCCACTACTTCCAGGGGGGTACTACCTATACAGGGACTACTACCTACAGGGAGCCACTACTTACAGGGGGGTACTACCTATAGGGGGACTACTACCTACAGGGGGCCACTACTTACTGGGGGGTACTACCTATATGGGGATTACTACCTACAGGGGGCCACTGCTTACAGGGGGGTACTACCTATAGGGGGGCTACTACCTACAGGGGGCCACTACTTACTGGGGGGTACTACCTATAGGGGGACTACTACCTACAGGGGGCCACTACTTACAGGGGGGTACTACCTATAGGGGGACTACTACCTACAGGGGGCCACTGCTTACAGGGGGGCTACTACCTACAGGGGGCCACTACTTCCAGGAGGGTACTACCTATACGGGGACTACTTCCTACAGGGGGCCACTACTTACAGGGGGGTACTACTTATAGGGGGACTACTACCTACAGGGGGCCACTGCTTACAGGGGGGTACTACCTATAGGGGGACTACTACCTACAGGGGGCCACTGCTTACAGGGGGGTACTACCTATAGGGGGGCTACTACCTACAGGGGGCCACTACTTACTGGGGGGTACTACCTATAGGGGGGCTACTACCTACAGGGGGCCACTACTTCCAGGAGGGTACTACCTATACAGGGACTACTACCTACAGGGGGGCACTACTTACAGGGGGGTACTACCTATAGGGGGACTACTACCTACAGGGGGCCACTACTTACTGGGGGGTACTACCTATATGGGGACTACTACCTACAGGGGGCCATTACTTACAGGGGGGTACTACCTATAGGGGGACTACTACCTACAGGGGGCCACTGCTTACAGGGGGGCTACTACCTACAGGAGGTCACTACTTCCAGGAGGGTACTACCTATACGGGGACTACTTCCTACAGGGGGCCACTACTTACAGGGGGGTACTACTTATAGGGGGACTACTACCTACAGGGGGACACTACTTACTGGGGGGGGGGTACTACCTATAGAGGGACTACTACCTACAGGGGGCCACTACTTACAGGAGGGTACTACTTATAGGGGGACTACTACCTACAGGGGGCCACTACTTACAGGGGGGGTACTACTTATAGGGGGACTACTACCTGCAGGGGGCCACTACTTACTGGGGGGGTACTACCTATAGGGGGGCTACTACCTACAGGGGGCCACTACTTACAGGGGGTACTACCTATAGGGGGGCTACTACCTACAGGGGGCCACTACTTACAGGGGGGTACTACCTATAGGGGGGCTACTACCTACGGGGGGCCACTACTTACAGGGGGGCTACTACCTACAAGGGGGCAAAAGCAGCAATTGACTTTATGATGCCTTAGGCAAAACTTGTAGGTAAGTGTGTTAGGGGAAAGGTAGGAGGATTTGGTAGTGGTGGGTAGGTAGTTCCCTTCTATTACGTGCAGGTATACAGGTAGAAAATCCTCCCATTAGGTATGTAAACAGGTGGAGAATCCCTCCAGTAGGTAGGTAGGTAGGGAATCCCCCTAGTAGGTAGTTAGGGAATACCCCCCCCCCCCACTCGACCCCCATAGGTTGATTTCCTCAAAGAAGATGCCCCCCAAAAATAATAAAAATCCCACTCACCTTCCCTATGCTCTCACGCTGACCCCTCTTCATCCTCTGGTTTTGGCTCATGAAATGACAAGGGACTAGTCCTGCAAGCCGTACATGATAAGATGGCATCATCGTGGTGGGTTTGCAGTGTAGGCAGAGGACAACGTTGTGGCCTTTGCTTACATTGATCAATACTGCCACACGTGGCACAGAAAGGCCACTCAGGGTCTCTGCCCAGCTGCCTTCACATGCCAAGAGCTATTCCCTGTGGGCACACAACCGGCTCCTCAAGCCACTCCCACCGCACTTACCAGGGTGACAGATAAGTCCGGCGCTACCATTGTGCAGTGTCACAAACGGGTAAGAGGTGGGAGCGCCCCTCTAGGATGGTGGCAAAATAAGAAGAGGAGCAGGGATCCCGCCGCCTGTGCTCATATACAACAAGAGCTGCTCCTGTACAATAAGGCCTCGCGGCTGCCCAACTCACCTACTGGTGGAGCCGACTTGGCAGAGGGGCTGTAGTTTAGTAAGTAGTTTTCCTGTAGGAGGTTTTATGGGCACACTACTGTAAATAATCCCTGGACTGTACTTTATTTATATTACAGTCTGGTTGCTGTTTCTGCTCTGCCTGGTCCGTTTTGAGCCGATCTACCGCTTAAATCTTTAGTATAAAACATGTTGCCCAGTCATGTAAAAAAATGAGATCTCACTGGGGCTCAGGAGTGACCTGTGATTTTAAGAAAGAGCTGTGTGAAGTGCGCGGCAGTGCTCCTCTCTCTCCTCACCTGTCAATCAATTCTGACCTTTTCTCTGCATAAGTCCATGTAGTAAAAAGGTCGGATCTGGTGGAGTGGAGTGCGATGCTGAGCACTTCACCCGGCTGTAATTCGAGATCAAATCTGAGGTCCCTGCTGAGACCCTGTGTGATCAAATTTTTTGACATGTCTGGGCAACATGTCAGCAGTTGTTTTAAATGACACTAAAACTGTAATCATGGTTAAAGGGGTACTCCGCCCCTAGACATTCTATCTCTGTGCAGGGTTTGGGGGTGGCCGTGATGTCACGTCATGCCCCCTTTTGACGTCGCACCACGCCACCTCCATTCATATCTATGGGAGGGGGCGTGACGGCTGTCACGCCCCCTCCCATAGATATGAATGGAGGAGGCGTGGTGTAACGTCATGAGGGGGGGTGGCGTGACGTAACGACCCCAGCCGCCTAAATCTAGTGTTCTGCACATAATGTTCACAACACCGGGTGCCTGCACGGAGATTGCATGGGTCCCAGTGGCCGGACCCCTGCGATCAGACGTCTTATCCCCTATCCAAAGGTTATGGGCGGAGTACCCCTTTAAAATCTAGATCAGCCTGACACACATTGGTTCTCTCCCGCCATACTATAATTCACCCAAACCACCATGTACTTATTGACACTCTTTGGATTTTAAGATGTTATTAATAAAGTGAAATTATATCTTCTTATGTAGGGTGTTGGCCTACTCCCATGAACTTAAAGGGGTATTCCAGTTTATAACACTTATGCACCTTTAGAGTGGATATGACTTTCCTCTTTGGTTTCACGATTTCCACAATTTCCACTTCTTCCTCGACAGCGGCGTCTAAGGAGTGGATGTTCATTCCATCTAAACAAATGGGTCATATAATACAATGTGAAATATTATTCAGAGAATAAATCTAAGTGACTTTTCAGGATACAGAATTAACTCCTTAATGACCAGGCCAGTTTTGCCCTTAAAGAGGCACTGTCATTGTTAAAAACTTTTCATATATTGCAGGACTCATTATAATATGACATTTCACAATATACACCTGTTAAAAAAATTTACATTTTCGCCTTAAATTAAAGCTCAAAATAGCCACCACTAGGGGTCGCCTGTGTTTTAGCCAGACAGACTAGTCTAGATTTTACAGCATACTGGATACCAGCTGTAAAGCATACCGGTATCCAGTATAGGAGATTTCTATTGAGTGTATGCAAAACTACAGATAAAGGATGTGTGGACATGCTGGGAGCTGTAGTTTTACAACAGCTAGAGGCAACACTGCTCTAACACAGTTATTTACAAACACTGCAGCTTCAGTTGTTACTAAACTACAACTCCCAGCATGCTGAAATAGTCAAAGCTTTCTCGGAATCCTGAATGACAAAGAAGTTGATCGGACATTCAGGAGTCTGTGAAAGATGAATGACACACATAGTAACAGCTATGCTGATTAGCATCCAGCTTTACTAGGAGAAGATAAAACAGATAGAATATGTATTCATATAAATGCTGCACTTTTATCTAAAAAATCCTTGCACTAATTTTATAAAGATCTATTCTTATATTTATACATTTTATCCTCATAATGTCTTCTGATTACTGCAGGCAAGCTCCAAGTATCTTCCTCTGTGTAACATGACACAGCATAAAACCAGAGAGGAAAGGGTTACAGAGTAGAGAGTACTGATTGGCTGACTGCCCAGGCTTGCTCCTGTGAGGGAGACAGACTGACACGCCCCCTCCAGCCTGCACAATGAAAAAGTAACTCACCAGCAGATAAATGCTTATATCTCTGGATATATAGGTCCGAGACACATAAAAATTATATGCACGTGATCAGGATTGGGTCCTGAGTAACATATCACTTTTTTCTTTTTTTTGCACTATGACAGGTACGCTTTAACGGAGTTGTCTGGGAACGTTAATATTAAAGGGGTACTCTGCCCCTAGACATCTTATCCCCTATCCAAAGGATAAGGGATAAGATGTCTGATCGCGGGGGTCCCAGCTGGGTCTCTGTGCAGCACCTGGCGTTCAGTTAGAACACTGGGTGCGGGCAGCGGGGGTTGCGATGTCACACCCCGCCCCCTCCCATAGACTTGCATTGAGGGGGCATGGCATGACATAACGAGGGGGCATGGCTGTGACCTCATGACCCCCGCCACCCACTCCAAGCATTCGGAACAAAATGTTCCGAATGCTGGTGTTACGCCGAGCGCTCCGGGTCCCCGCTCCTCCCCGGAGCGCTCGCTTCACTCTCCCCGCGGCAGCGCTCCGGTCACGTCCTCTGACCCGGGGCGCTGCGATTCCGCTGCCAGCCGGGATGCGATTCGCGATGCGGGTAGCGCCCGCTCGCGATGCGCACCCCGGCTCCCCTACCTGACTCGCTCTCCGTCTGTTCTGTCCCGGCGCGCGCGGCCCCGCTCCCTAGGGCGCGCGCGCCGGGTCTCTGCGATTTAAAGGGCCACTGCGCCGCTGATTGGCGCAGTGGTCCCAATTAGTGTGTTCACCTGTGCACTTCCCTATATCACCTCACTTCCCCTGCACTCCCTTGCCGGATCTTGTTGCCTTAGTGCCAGTGAAAGCGTTCCTTGTGTGTTCCTTGCCCGTGTTTCCAGACCTTCTGCCGTTGCCCCTGACTACGATCCTTGCTGCCTGCCCCGACCTTCTGCTACGTCCGACCTTGCTTTTGCCTACTCCCTTGTACCGCGCCTATCTTCAGCAGCCAGAGAGGTGAGCCGTTGCTAGTGGATACGACCTGGTCACTACCGCCGCAGCAAGACCATCCCGCTTTGCGGCGGGCTCTGGTGAAAACCAGTAGTGGCTTAGAACCGGTCCACTAGCACGGTCCACGCCAATCCCTCTCTGGCACAGAGGATCCACTACCTGCCAGCCGGCATCGTGACAGTAGATCCGGCCATGGATCCCGCTGAAGTTCCTCTGCCAGTTGTCGCTGACCTCACCACGGTGGTCGCCCAGCAGTCACAACAGATAGCGCAACAAGGCCAACAGCTGTCTCAACTGACCGTTATGCTACAACAGTTACTACCACAGCTTCAGCAGTCATCTCCTCCGCCAGCTCCTGCACCTCCTCCGCAGCGAGTGGCCGCTCCTGGGATACGCTTATCCTTGCCGGATAAATTTGATGGGGACTCTAAGTTTTGCCGTGGCTTTCTTTCCCAATGTTCCCTGCATCTGGAGATGATGTCGGACCTGTTTCCCACTGAAAGGTCTAAGGTGGCTTTCGTAGTCAGCCTTCTGTCCGGAAAAGCCCTGTCATGGGCCACACCGCTCTGGGACCGCAATGACCCCGTCACTGCCTCTGTACACTCCTTCTTCTCGGAAATCCGAAGTGTCTTTGAGGAACCTGCCCGAGCCTCTTCTGCTGAGACTGCCCTGTTGAACCTGGTCCAGGGTAATTCTTCCGTTGGCGAGTATGCCGTACAATTCCGTACTCTTGCTTCAGAATTGTCCTGGAATAATGAGGCCCTCTGCGCGACCTTCAAAAAAGGCCTATCCAGCAACATTAAAGATGTTCTGGCCGCACGAGAAATTCCTGCTAATCTACATGAACTTATTCACCTAGCCACTCGCATTGACATGCGTTTTTCCGAAAGGCGTCAGGAACTCCGCCAAGATATGGACTCTGTTCGCACGAGGCGTTTCTCCTCCTCGGCTCCTCTCTCCTCTGGTCCCCTGCAATCTGTTCCTGTGCCTCCCGCCGTGGAGGCTATGCAGGTCGACCGGTCTCGCCTGACACCTCAAGAGAGGACACGACGCCGTATGGAGAACCTCTGCCTGTACTGTGCTAGTACCGAACACTTCCTAAGAGATTGTCCTATCCGTCCTCCCCGCCTGGAAAGACGTACGCTGACTCCGCACAAAGGTGAGACAGTCCTTGATGTCTACTCTGCTTCTCCACGTCTTACTGTGCCTGTGCGGATGTCTGCCTCTGCCTTCTCCTTCTCTACAGTGGCCTTCTTGGACTCAGGATCTGCAGGAAATTTTATTTTGGCCTCTCTCGTCAACAGGTTCAACATCCCGGTGACCAGTCTCGCCAGACCCCTCTACATCAATTGTGTAAATAATGAAAGATTGGACTGTACCATACGTTTCCGCACGGAGCCCCTTCTTATGAGCATCGGATCTCATCATGAGAGGATTGAACTTTTGGTCCTCCCCAATTGCACCTCGGAAATTCTCCTTGGACTTCCCTGGCTTCAACTTCATTCCCCTACCCTGGATTGGTCCACTGGGGAGATCAAGAGTTGGGGGTCCTCTTGTTCCAAGAACTGTCTAAAACCGGTTCCCAGTAACCCTTGCCGTAACTCTGTGGTTCCTCCAGTAACCGGTCTCCCTAAGGCCTATATGGACTTCGCGGATGTTTTCTGCAAAAAACAAGCTGAGACTCTACCTCCTCACAGGCCTTATGATTGCCCTATCGACCTCCTCCCGGGCACTACTCCACCCCGGGGCAGAATTTATCCTCTCTCTGCCCCAGAGACTCTTGCCATGTCCGAATACGTCCAGGAGAATCTAAAAAAGGGCTTTATCCGTAAATCCTCCTCTCCTGCCGGAGCCGGATTTTTCTTTGTGTCCAAAAAAGATGGCTCCCTACGTCCTTGCATTGACTACCGCGGTCTTAATAAAATCACGGTTAAGAACCGCTACCCCTTACCCCTCATCTCTGAACTCTTTGATCGCCTCCAAGGTGCCCACATCTTCACTAAATTGGACTTAAGAGGCGCCTATAACCTCATCCGCATCAGAGAGGGGGACGAGTGGAAAACGGCATTTAACACCAGAGATGGACACTTTGAGTATCTGGTCATGCCCTTTGGACTGTGCAACGCCCCTGCCGTCTTCCAAGACTTTGTCAATGAAATTTTTCGTGATCTGTTATACTCCTGTGTTGTTGTATATCTGGACGATATCCTAATTTTTTCTGCCAATCTAGAAGAACACCGCCAGCATGTCCGTATGGTTCTTCAGAGACTTCGTGACAACCAACTCTATGCCAAAATTGAGAAATGTCTGTTTGAATGCCAATCTCTTCCTTTTCTAGGATATTTGGTCTCTGGCCAGGGACTACAGATGGATCCAGACAAACTCTCTGCCGTCTTAGATTGGCCACGCCCCTCCGGACTCCGTGCTATCCAACGCTTTTTGGGGTTCGCCAATTATTACAGGCAATTTATTCCACATTTTTCTACCATTGTGGCTCCTATCGTGGCTTTAACCAAAAAAAATGCTGATCCCAAGTCCTGGCCTCCTCAAGCAGAAGACGCCTTTAAACGACTCAAGTCTGCCTTTTCTTCGGCTCCCGTCCTCTCCAGACCTGACCCTTCCAAACCCTTCCTATTAGAGGTTGATGCCTCCTCAGTGGGAGCTGGAGCTGTTCTTCTACAAAAAAATTCTTCCGGGCATGCTGTCACTTGTGGTTTTTTCTCTAGGACCTTCTCTCCAGCGGAGAGGAACTACTCCATCGGGGATCGAGAGCTTCTAGCCATTAAATTAGCACTTGAGGAATGGAGGCATCTGCTGGAGGGATCAAGTTCTCCTGTTATTATCTACACCGACCACAAGAACCTCTCCTACCTCCAGTCTGCCCAACGGCTGAATCCTCGCCAGGCCCGGTGGTCTCTGTTCTTTGCCCGATTTAATTTTGAGATTCACTTTCGTCCTGCCGATAAGAACATTAGGGCCGATGCTCTCTCTCGTTCCTCGGATGCCTCAGAAGTTGAACTCTCTCCGCAACACATCATTCCACCTGACTGCCTGATCTCCACTTCTCCTGCCTCCATCAGGCAGACTCCTCCAGGAAAGACCTTTGTTTCTCCTCGCCAACGCCTCGGAATCCTCAAATGGGGTCACTCCTCCCATCTCGCAGGTCATGCGGGTATCAAGAAATCTGTGCAACTCATCTCCCGCTTCTATTGGTGGCCGACTCTGGAGACGGATGTTGTGGACTTTGTGCGAGCCTGCACTATCTGTGCCCGGGATAAGACTCCTCGCCAGA
This sequence comes from Hyla sarda, assembly GCF_029499605.1. Lineage (NCBI taxonomy): Eukaryota > Metazoa > Chordata > Amphibia > Anura > Hylidae > Hyla > Hyla sarda. Next base: position 5,266,010 of record NC_079200.1, read on the forward strand.
AGCCCGCTGGTTTTCTTCATCCTCTGCCTGTCCCCGAACAGCCTTGGTCTCTGATTGGTATGGATTTTATTACTGATTTACCCCCTTCCCGTGGCAACACTGTTATTTGGGTGGTCGTTGATCGATTCTCCAAAATGGCACATTTCATCCCTCTTCCTGGTCTTCCTTCTGCGCCTCAGTTGGCTAAACAATTTTTTGTACACATTTTTCGTCTTCACGGGTTGCCTACGCAGATTGTCTCGGATAGAGGCGTCCAATTCGTGTCTAAATTCTGGAGGGCTCTCTGTAAACAACTCAAGATTAAATTAAATTTTTCTTCTGCATATCATCCCCAGTCCAATGGACAAGTAGAAAGGATTAACCAGATCTTGGGTGATTATTTGCGACATTTTGTTTCCTCCCGCCAGGATGACTGGGCAGATCTCCTCCCATGGGCCGAATTCTCGTATAACTTCAGGGTCTCTGAGTCTTCCTCCAAATCCCCATTTTTCGTGGTGTACGGCCGTCACCCTCTTCCCCCCCTCCCTACTCCCTTGCCCTCTGGTCTGCCCGCTGTGGATGAAATTTCTCGTGACCTTTCCATCATATGGAGAGAGACCCAAAATTCTCTCTTACAGGCTTCATCACGCATGAAGAAGTTCGCGGATAAGAAAAGAAGAGCTCCCCCCGTTTTTTCCCCTGGAGACAAGGTATGGCTCTCCGCTAAATATGTCCGCTTCCGTGTCCCTAGCTACAAGTTGGGACCACGCTATCTTGGTCCTTTCAAAATTTTGTGTCAAATTAATCCTGTCTCTTATAAACTTCTTCTTCCTCCCTCTCTTCGTATCCCTAATGCCTTTCACGTCTCTCTTCTCAAACCACTCATCCTCAACCGTTTTTCTCCCAAATCTGTTCCTCCCACTCCTGTTTCTGGCTCCTCGGACATCTTCTCGGTCAAAGAAATTTTAGCTGCCAAAAAGGTCAGAGGGAAAAATATTTTTTTAGTGGACTGGGAGGGTTGTGGTCCTGAAGAGAGATCCTGGGAACCTGAGGACAACATCCTAGACAAAAGTCTGCTCCTCAGGTTCTCAGGCTCTAAGAAGAGGGGGAGACCCAAGGGGGGGGGTACTGTTACGCCGAGCGCTCCGGGTCCCCGCTCCTCCCCGGAGCGCTCGCTTCACTCTCCCCACGGCAGCGCTCCGGTCACGTCCTCTGACCCGGGGCGCTGCGATTCCGCTGCCAGCCGGGATGCGATTCGCGATGCGGGTAGCGCCCGCTCGCGATGCGCACCCCGGCTCCCCTACCTGACTCGCTCTCCGTCTGTTCTGTCCCGGCGCGCGCGGCCCCGCTCCCTAGGGCGCGCGCGCGCCGGGTCTCTGCGATTTAAAGGGCCACTGCGCCGCTGATTGGTGCAGTGGTCCCAATTAGTGTGTTCACCTGTGCACTTCCCTATATCACCTCACTTCCCCTGCACTCCCTTGCCGGATCTTGTTGCCTTAGTGCCAGTGAAAGCGTTCCTTGTGTGTTCCTTGCCCGTGTTTCCAGACCTTCTGCCGTTGCCCCTGACTACGATCCTTGCTGCCTGCCCCGACCTTCTGCTACGTCCGACCTTGCTTTTGCCTACTCCCTTGTACCGCGCCTATCTTCAGCAGCCAGAGAGGTGAGCCGTTGCTAGTGGATACGACCTGGTCACTACCGCCGCAGCAAGACCATCCCGCTTTGCGGCGGGCTCTGGTGAAAACCAGTAGTGGCTTAGAACCGGTCCACTAGCACGGTCCACGCCAATCCCTCTCTGGCACAGAGGATCCACTACCTGCCAGCCGGCATCGTGACAGCTGGGGCAGCGGAGTACCCCTTTAACAACAAGGTAGAAAAAATAAAAGAGAAAACATACTCACCTGCCCCCGTTCCCCATTAATAAAGTCCTGCCGGCTCAACGTGCCCGGTCCTCACAGCTTCTTCCAGTGACCTGTTGACCATGCAGGAACAGGCCACAGCGGTGACTGACCTTAGCCAGTGACTGGTTGAGTGAACAGTTCCTGCATGGTCCTCACGTCACTGGAAGCAGAATAAAGCCGAGGGGGATTAGGGATGGGGAAGCGGAGGGGCCGGGGCAGGTGAGTATTTTTTTTTTTCACAACATGTAGGGAGCAGTACAGACTAGTGTCTCTACTTATTTAGAGGGTCCAAAACTGGACAACGGTCCCTACACTCATTACATGCATTGGGGACTAAAGGATGTCAGACAAGCCAGGTAAGAAACGCTCCAACATATCAATACCCAAATCAGAAGGACAAAGGGAGAAACCAGGAACAAGTCAGTGGGTCAAATCCAGGAGGACAATGTCGTATAGAACAGTAAGCAGGCAGGGGTCAAACCAGGAGGTCAAGTTCAAGAGACTAAGTCAGAAAACAAGCAAAAGTTGGGTCAGGAAAGCCGGAAATACAAACAGGAACACCAGCATTGATTGGAACCACAATCGAGGGTGCCTAACTTAGGCAGACACCTGTTTAAATGTCCCACCAATGAAAGGTGTGAGCCCTGGTGCTGATTGGCCCCACATTTCCGCCTCCTTAGGGCTGGGCTGTGGGATGTGGCTAAGCTGGCCATGTCCCCCAATGATGCCCAGCCCTGGGCTGGAGACGCTGCCGGACAGTCCATGCTCGAGTGTGGTTACAAGTGGAAGGGAGAGCTGGAGAGTGTGGGCTATGGATGTGACCAGCCATTCAGGGATCATGTGATTCCTGAGACCTATGAAGGCAGTCCCATTTGCTCCACTCAGTTGGCACCTGCCGCGTATAAAATGTCTGCAACTTTTCTGGATGGATGTTCTGCCATTTGAATGGGCCGTAAGAGTCAATCCGAAGGCCCCTGTGATGGATGTCAGAGGAGCGGCTCCTCCTCAGACAAGCCTTTCCAGTCAAGAAACTCATTGTATAACAAGGGGTTAATGTGATACTATGATGTCTGCACAGTCTTATCTTACCTCCACCTTCTTCGTTTTCACCCTCTTCATCCTCCTCGGCAGCAGCCATCTAATATAGAATAGTAAGAAGATCATTATGTAGGATTATACGATATACAGACACGATGCATTATAGACCAATGTTAGACCCCAGTGTCGGATAGGAACCACCTCCTTATATTGGGTGTAGGGGCAGGTACATACTTGATCTGTAAGTTCTTTCAGAGATTCGTAGTATTTTGACCACCAGTCCAGCTCTTCGGGGTCCGGAAGCTCTTCCTCTAGTTCTTCCTCAGTTTTATTTGCTTTTCCCAAGTTCTTTAAAGGGTCCTGCAATATGTGTCTATGATTAGCAGGTAATGCACGATGCAGTGGTGTAATGTTGGGGGTTCCCTGGGAGCAAAATTCTTAAGTGTGCAAAATCTACCATAAAAGAAGGAGTAGGAAATCCCAGTGTAAACAGGTGTCCCTGCTCCGGCACCTACCGTATCGTGGTATGCCAATAGATTAGCATGTTGCAATATGTACGTACAGGAGCAGGGACTCCTGTCTGAACTCCCCGCTCCTGTAAAATACATACACTGGCGCAGGATTTCTGGTGCCAGGTGTGCGTGATGGGGCCAATTCATTAGCCTGCATAAGAATCCCTGCGCAGCTCGCGGCCTTCTGTAGGAGTGATGGATGACAGCTCTGTCTCAATGATGAAGTATGGGCGAGAGGTGGGTGCATCTACCTAATGGAGGTATCTACCCAATGGAGGAACCTATTTAATTGTGGCCCATCTACTTAACTGGGGGGACCTGTCTAATAGGGGATCTACCTAATAAATGAAGGACCTGTCTAATGGGGCCATCTACCAAATGAAGGAGGCTTCTTTAATGGGATCATTGATCTCATTAGTGCAACCTGCCTCTTGGGGCATGAACTTAATGGGGGGACCTGTCTAATGTGGGCATCTACCTAATGGAGGTATGTAGCTAATTAGGGAGAGGGAGAAAAAATAACTACCTACTAGTGGCATTTACCTAATGGGGAATACCAATCTAAAGAGGAATATTGTACGGCCTGACGAAGCGCCCATTGGCGTGATAAGGACCTCGGATGGCGTGTGAGCTCCCCCCGTTCCATCTACCACCTCCCCGTTCGGGATGCTACTTATCACTAAGGATATCTACCGGGTGAGTGCTCCGTTTTCACTTTTCTTGGCATCGATATATTTCAATCTAAAGAGGGCATCTATTCAATTGGGGTGGTCTGTCTAATGGACGCATCTACTTAATGGGGAACCTGTCTGATGAGGGCCACTGCGTAATGAGGAGCACCTGTCTAATGGTGTCAAAACTCCCAGCATGTCTGGACAGCAAAAGGCTGCTGAGATGAGAGGGAAGCCTTGATTTATCTTTCAGAGAGAGTGTGGATCCTTTGGAGGAGGCAGACAGGGCTTTGGCTGTCCAGGCATGCTGGAAGTTGTAGTTTTGCGGCAGCTGGAAGCACACTGGTTGGGAAACACTACATTAAAGGAGTACTCCGCCCTTAGACATCTTATCCCCTATCCATTATGTTCAGAACGCTGGGTTCAGCGGCCATGGTTGTGATGTCATGCCACGCCCCCGTGTGACATCACACCACACACACTCCATTCATGTCTATAGGAGAGGGCGAGAGGGGACGTGACGGGATTATTATATTTCACCGGAGCATTTCTATTCACAACCATAATCTGGGGGTCTGACGATACCTTTACGAGGTTAAGAGGGTTGAATCTGCCGTTCTTGTCATCCTGCTCCATATTGACGACCACTGGAGGAGGAGGAAACCGAGGAAACATTTTCTTCTCTGCAATCAAGCAAAATCCACATGTTCATATTGCTTTAAAAAAATAGACTAGACAGAATTTCTTGTAGGTTTAAACCTAGACTAGGGGAACTAGGAAGTTGTGTAGTCTTTTCCAGTCTGACCCCAGTGCTCTCTGCTGACACCTCTGTCCATGTCAGGAACTGTCCAGAGTAGGAGCAAATCCCCATAGCAAACCTTTCCTGCTTTGGACAGTTCCTGACATGGACAGAGGTGTCAGCAGAGAGCACTGTGGTCAGACTGGAAAAGACTACACAACTTCCTGAGGAGCATAAAGCAGCTGATAAGTACTGGTTAAGATTTTTATATAAAAGTAATTTACAAATCGGTATAGGTTTCTGCCACCAGTTGATTTAAACATTTTTTCCCCAGAGTACCCTTTAAAAGGGGTTGTCTGAGGATTTAAAAAAATAAAATAAAATAAACAAATAATTCAAAAAATATTAAAATTTTTAATTCTCTGCACCAGTGCAAAGTGGCGATTTTTTTTTTGGGTGCAATTTTCTTGTACAAAGATGGGGTTTGTGCAAAAGCATAAAAATAATATACTCCACGCCCAGCGCTATATCTCCAGCCTTCCCCTGCTGTTACTCTTACGCTTGGTTTTAACTTCCGCTTCTTCAGTCATCTCTTCCAGTTCTTTTGGGGCGAACTTCATGAGATCAGAAACCACTGCGGATCCAACCAGAACGGACCGGCCGAAGGCTCGTTTTTCCATCACAAAGATACTTAGAGGTGGGTGCAGGTAGACTTGTTCTGGAAGTTCCTTAAAATTAATGACAGATTCAGACAGAGCTGCAAAATACATAATACTCATACATAAACTACGAAATACATAATACTCATACAAAAACTACGAAATACATAATACTCATACAAAAACTACGCAATAAATAATACACATACATAAACTACGAAATACATAATACACATACATAAACTACGAAATACATAATACACATACATAAACTACGAAATACATAATACACATACATACACTCCGAAATACATAAGACACATACATAAACTACAAAATATATGATACTCATACATAAACTACAAAATACATAATACACATACATAAACTACGAAATACATAATACACATACATAAACTACAAAATACATAATACACATACATAAACTACAAAATACATAATACACATACATAAACTACAAAATACATAATACACATACATAAACTGCGAAATACATAATACTCATACATAAACTACAAAATACATAATACACATACATAAACTGCGAAATACATAATACTCATACATAAACTACAAAATACATAATACACATACATAAACTACGAAATACATAATACACATACATAAACACTAAGAGATACATAATACACGTACATAAACTACGAAATACATAATACACATACATAAACTACGAAATACATAATACACATACATAAACTACGAAATACATAATACACATACATAAACTACGAAATACATAATACACATACATAAACTACGAAATACATAATACACATACACAAACTACGAAATACATAAGACACATACATAAACTACGAAATACATAATACACATACATAAACTACAAAATATATAATACTCATACATAAACTACAAAATACATAATACACATACATAAACTACGAAATACATAATACTCATACATAAACTACAAAATACATAATACACATACATAAACTACGAAATACATAATACACATACATAAACTACGAAATACATAATACACATACATAAACTACGAAATACATAATACACATACATAAACTACGAAATACATAATACACATACATAAACTACAAAATACATAATACACGTACATAAACTACGAAATACATAATACACATACATAAACTAGAAAATACATAATACACATACATAAAACTACGAAATACATAATACACATACATAAACTGCGATATACATAATACACATACATAAACTACAAAATACATAATACACATACATAAAACTACGAAATACATAATACACATACATAAACTACGAAATACATAATACACATACATAAATTCCGAAATACATAATACACATACATAAAACTGCGATATACATAATACACATACATAAACACTAAGAGATACATAATACACGTACATAAACACTAAGAGATACATAATACACATACATAAACACTAAGAGATACATAATGCACATACATAAACACTAAGAGATACATAATACACATACATAAACACTAAGAGATATATAATACACATACATAAAACTACGATATACATAATACACATACATAAACACTAAGAGATACATAATACACGTACATAAACACTAAGAGGTACATAATACACATACATTAACACTAAGAGATACATAATACACGTACATAAACACTGAGAGATACATAATACACATACATAAACACTAAGAGATACATAATACACATACATAAACACTAAGAGATACATAATACACGTACATAAACACTAAGAGATACATAATACACATACATAAACACTAAGAGATACATAATACACGTACATAAACACTAAGAGATACATAATACACATACATAAACACTAAGAGATACATAATACACGTACATAAACACTAAGAGATACATAATACACGTACATAAACACTAAGAGATACATAATACACATACATAAACACTAAGAGGTACATAATACACATACATAATACACATACATAAACACTAAGAGATACATAATACACGTACATAAACACTAAGAGGTACATACTACACATACATAAACACTAAGAGATACATAATACACGTACATAAACACTGAGAGATACATAATACACATACATAAACACTAAGAGATACATAATACACATACATAAACACTAAGAGATACATAATACACGTACATAAACACTAAGAGATACATAATACACGTACATAAACACTAAGAGATACATAATACACGTACATAAACACTAAGAGATACATAATACACATACATAAACACTAAGAGATACATAATACACGTACATAAACACTAAGAGATACATAATACACGTACATAAACACTAAGAGATACATAATACACATACATAAACACTAAGACATACATAATACACATACATAAACACTAAGAGATACATAATACACGTACATAAACACTAAGAGATCCATAATACACATACATAAACACTAAGAGATACATAATACACATACATAAACACTAAGAGATACATAATACACATACATAAACACTAAGAGATACATAATACACATACATAAACACTAAGAGATACATAATACACATACATAAACACTAAGAGATACATAATACACATACATAAACACTAAGAGATACATAATACACATACATAAACACTAAGAGATACATAATACACATACATAAACACTAAGAGATACATAATACACGTACATAAACACTAAGAGATACATAATACACGTACATAAACACTAAGAGATACATAATACACATACATAAACACTAAGAGATACATAATACACATACATAAACACTAAGAGATACATAATACACATACATAAACACTAAGAGATACATAATACACATACATAAACACTAAGAGATACATAATACACATACATAAACACTAAGAGATACATAATACACGTACATAAACACTGAGAGATACATAATACACATACATAAACACTAAGAGATACATAATACACATACATAAACACTAAGAGATACATAATACACGTACATAAACACTAAGAGATACATAATACACATACATAAACACTAAGAGATACATAATACACGTACATAAACACTAAGAGATACATAATACACATACATAAACACTAAGAGATACATAATACACGTACATAAACACTAAGAGATACATAATACACGTACATAAACACTAAGAGATACATAATACACATACATAAACACTAAGAGGTACATAATACACATACATAATACACATACATAAACACTAAGAGATACATAATACACGTACATAAACACTAAGAGGTACATACTACACATACATAAACACTAAGAGATACATAATACACGTACATAAACACTGAGAGATACATAATACACATACATAAACACTAAGAGATACATAATACACATACATAAACACTAAGAGATACATAATACACGTACATAAACACTAAGAGATACATAATACACGTACATAAACACTAAGAGATACATAATACACGTACATAAACACTAAGAGATACATAATACACATACATAAACACTAAGAGATACATAATACACGTACATAAACACTAAGAGATACATAATACACGTACATAAACACTAAGAGATACATAATACACATACATAAACACTAAGAGATACATAATACACATACATAAACACTAAGAGATACATAATACACGTACATAAACACTAAGAGATCCATAATACACATACATAAACACTAAGAGATACATAATACACATACATAAACACTAAGAGATACATAATACACATACATAAACACTAAGAGATACATAATACACATACATAAACACTAAGAGATACATAATACACATACATAAACACTAAGAGATACATAATACACATACATAAACACTAAGAGATACATAATTCACATACATAAACACTAAGAGATACATAATACACATACATAAACACTAAGAGATACATAATACACGTACATAAACACTAAGAGATACATAATACACGTACATAAACACTAAGAGATACATAATACACATACATAAACACTAAGAGATACATAATACACATACATAAACACTAAGAGATACATAATACACATACATAAACACTAAGAGATACATAATACACATACATAAACACTAAGAGATACATAATACACATACATAAACACTAAGAGATACATAATACACATACATAAACACTAAGAGATACATAATACACGTACATAAACACTAAGAGATACATAATACACGTACATAAACACTAAGAGATACATAATACACATACATAAACACTAAAAGATACATAATACACGTACATAAACACTAAGAGATACATAATACACATACATAAACACTAAGAGATACATAATACACATACATAAACACTAAAAGATACATAATACACGTACATAAACACTAAGAGATACATAATACACGTACATAAACACTAAGAGATACATAATACACGTACATAAACACTAAGAGATACATAATACACATACATAAACACTAAGAGATACATAATACACATACATAAACACTAAGAGATACATAATACACATACATAAACACTAAGAGATACATAATACACATACATAAAACTACGATATACATAATACACATACATAAACACTAAGAGATACATAATACACATACATAAACACTAAGAGATACATAATACACATACATAAACACTAAGAGATACATAATACACATACATAAACACTAAGAGATACATAATACACATACATAAACACTAAGAGATACATAATACACATACATAAACACTAAGAGATACATAATACACGTACATAAACACTAAGAGATACATAATACACGTACATAAACACTTAGAGATACATAATACACGTACATAAACACTAAGAGATACATAATACACGTACATAAACACTAAGAGATACATAATACACATACATAAACACTAAGAGATACATAATACACGTACATAAACACTAAGAGATACATAATACACATACATAAACACTAAGAGATACATAATACACGTACATAAACACTAAGAGATACATAATACTCATACATAAACACTGAGAGATACATAATACACATTCATAAACACTAAGAGATACATAATACACGTACATAAACACTAAGAGATACATAATACACATACATAAACTACAAAATACATAAGACACATACATAAACACTAAGAGATACATAATACACATACATAAACACTAAGAGATACATAATACACATACATAAACACTAATAGATACATAATACACGTACATAAACACTAAGAGATACATAATACACGTACATAAACACTAAGAGATACATAATACACATACATAAACACTAAGAGATACATAATACACATACATAAACACTAAGAGATACATAATACACATACATAAACACTAAGAGATACATAATACACATACATGAACACTAAGAGATACATAATACACGTACATGAACACTAAGAGATACATAATACACGTACATAAACACTAAGAGATACATAATACACATACATAAACACTAAGAGATACATAATACACATACATAAACACTAAGAGATACATAATACACATACATGAACACTAAGAGATACATAATACACATACATAAACACTAAGAGATACATAATACACATACATAAACACTAAGAGATACATAATACACGTACATAAACACTAAGAGATACATAATACACATACATAAACACTAAGAGATACATAATACACATACATAAACACTAAGAGATACATAATACACATACATAAACACTAAGAGATACATAATACACATACATAAACACTAAGAGATACATAATACACATACATAAACACTAAGAGATACATAATACACATACATAAACACTAAGAGATACATAATACACGAACATAAACACTAAGAGATACATAATACACATACATAAACACTAAGAGATACATAATACACATACATAAACACTAAGAGATACATAATACACATACATAAACACTAAGAGATACATAATACACATACATAAACACTAAGAGATACATAATACACATACATAAACACTAAGAGATACATAATACACATACATAAACACTAAGAGATACATAATACACATACATAAACACTAAGAGATACATAATACACGTACATAAACACTAAGAGATACATAATACACATACATAAACACTAAGAGATACATAATACACATACATAAACATGTTACATGTAGGTTGTGGCATTTCTTTCTATATATTTTGGAACTACATATAGATAAGTCAGATACATTGTATTATTAGATTTAATAGCTGTTAAGTAAAAATATACATCCCACCACCATCACACAATGTAATCTAAACATACAATACAGTCATACAATCCGACCACCCACCCTAGATCACACCATTTTGTTTCATTTCCAAATTCCCTCTGCATCAAACTCCACATGTGCATTGTCCAACACAGTAATAGGGCCCACTATGTGCCCCCATATAGTAGTTAGGCCTCTTATGTCCCCCATAAAGCACTAGGCTCCCATACTGCCTCTTATAGAAGTTAGTCCCCATAGTGCCCCAACAGTAGCCCCCCCATACTGCCCCCATGTATCAGTAGGCCTACACACAGCCCCCATATAGCAGTAGGCCCCCCATACAGCCCCATATAGCAGTAGGCCCCCCATACTGCCCCCATATAGCAGTAGGCCCCCCATACTGCCCCATGTATCAGTAGGCCTACATAAAGCCCCCACATAGCAATAGGTCCCCCATACAGCCCCCATATAGCAATAGGCCCCCCATACTGCCTCCATAGAGCATAAGGCCCCCATATAGCAGTAGCTTCCACAAGAAATGATTACACATATTATATCACATGGATAGAAGCGTCCACCACTAACACTGAGTATTATACTAAGTGGTGTGAGTAACAAGGTTCCTCCTCCGTAGACTAGCTTTTCCGGCATTGGTTGGGCTGAGATCTTGGGACTTTGGAGGCCGGATCATTACCTTGTTTTATTTGTTATGTTCTTTAAACCCTTCCTGAACCATCTGATCCAACAGAACATCACCCAGAGCATCTTATTGCCGTAGGACCATAAACAACGAAAGTAGGTGCCTTATCTGATGGATGACGTTCTCCATAATGTGAGCGGCCCGTTGCGTGTGCGTCACTTACCTGGGGAAGAGGTGGCATCAGGATGCATTATGGGAAGACCAACCGGCAGGGGCAGTGTGATGGGCCATGTCCTGCTGGAGACCTTTTGTCCTGGCATCATGTGGAGGTTACTGGGACATGTACCACCTACCTAACCCTTGAACAGACCAAGTCCCCCTTCATGGCAGTGGGACCCTCTAATGGCCTTTATCAGCAGCAGAGACATGCACAGACATTTTGGGGGGCAGGGGCTTAGTTAGTAAAAAAAAAAAAAAAAAAAAGGGCACTTCTAATTAATCAATGTTTGTAAAAACCTTACAAACCTTGTTAACTCAACACGATTCCTGAGATAAGGAACCTCCGGCAGTCATGTCAGCTGAATGAGACCCGTATCACCCCACGGACGTCCCAATCAATGAGGACATTATAGGGCAGGACATGACAAAGAGATCAAGATGGTGACTCGGCCTCCAGATTCCCCAGATCTCATCCGATTGATCATCTGTGGGATCCGCTGGAGACACAAGTCCACTCCATGGAGGCCGCATCGCACACCCTACAGGACCTAGAGGATCTGCTGGAGACACAAGTCCCCTCTATGGAGGCCGCACCGAACACCCTACAGGACCTAGAGGATCTGCTGGAGACACAAGACCCCTCCATGGAGGCCGCACCGCACACCCTACAGGACCACTCCATGGAGGCCGCACCGCACCGCACACCCTACAGGACCTAGAGGATCTGCTGGAGACACAAGACCCCTCCATGGAGGCCGCACCGCACACCCTACAGGACCACTCCATGGAGGCCGCACCGCACACGCTACAGGACCACTCCATGGAGGTCGCACCGCACACCCTACAGGACCACTCCATGGAGGCCGCACCACACACCCTACAGGACCACTCCATGGAGGCCGCACCACACACCCTACAGGACCTAGAGGATCTGCTGGAGACACAGGTCCCCTCCATGGAGGCCGCACCGCACACCCTACAGGACCTAGAGGATCTGCTGGAGACACAAGTCCCCTCCATGGAGGCCGCACCGCACACCCTACAGGACCTAGAGGATCTGCTGGAGACACAAGACCCCTCCATGGAGGCCGCATCGCACACCCTACAGGACCACTCCATGGAGGCAGCACCGCACACCCTACAGGACCTAGAGGATCTGCTGGAGACACAGGTCCCCTCCATGGAGGCCGCACCGAACACCCTACAGGACCTAGAGGATCTGCTGGAAACACAAGTCCCCTCCATGGAGGCCGCACCGAACACCCTACAGGACCTAGAGGATCTGCAGGAAACACAAGTCCCCTCCATGGAGGCCGCACCGAACACCCTACAGGACCTAGAGGTTCTGCTGGAGACACAAGTCCCCTCCATGGAGGCCGCACCGCACACCCTACAGGACCGAGAGGATCTGCTGGAGACACAGGTCCCCTCCATAGAGGCCGCAACACACACCCTACGGGACCTAGAGGATCTGCTGGAGACACAAGACCCCTCCATGGAGGTCGCACCACACACCCTACAGGACAGAGAGGATCTGCTGGAGACACAAGACCCTTCCATGGAGGCCGCACCGCACACCCTACAGGACTGAGAGGATCTGCTGGAGACACAAGTCCCTTCCATGGAGGCCGCACCGCACACCCTACAGGACCGAGAGGATCTGCTGGAGACACAAGACCCTTCCATAGAGGCCGCACCGCGCACCCTACAGGACCTAGAGGATCTGCTGGAGACACAAGACCCCTCTATGGAGGCCGCACCGAACACCCTACAGGACCTAGAGGATCTGCTGGAGACACAAGTCCCCTCCATGGAGGCCGCACCGCACACCCTACAGGACCGAGAGGATCTGCTGGAGACACAGGTCCCCTCCATAGAGGCCGCAACACACACCCTACGGGACCTAGAGGATCTGCTGGAGACACAAGACCCCTCCATGGAGGTTGGACCACACACCCTAAAGGACAGAGAGGATCTGCTGGAGACACAAGACCCTTCCATGGAGGCCGCACCGCACACCCTACAGGACTGAGAGGATCTGCTGGAGACACAAGTCCCTTCCATGGAGGCCGCACCGCACACCTTACAGGACCGAGAGGATCTGCTGGAGACACAAGACCCTTCCATAGAGGCCGCACCGCACACCCTACAGGACCTAGAGGATCTGCTGGAGACACAAGACCCCTCTATGGAGGCCGCACCGAACACCCTACAGGACCTAAAGGATCTGCTGGAGACACAAGACCCCTCCATGGAGGCCGCACCGCACACCCTACAGGACCACTCCATGGAGGCCGCACCGCACACCCTACAGGACCTAGAGGATCTGCTGGAGACACAAGACCCCTCCATGGAGGCCGCACCGCACACCCTACAGGACCACTCCATGGAGGCCGCACCGCACACCCTACAGGACCACTCCATGGAGGCCGCACCGCACACCCTACAGGACCACTCCATGGAGGCCGCACCACACTCCCTACAGGACCACTCCATGGAGGCCGCACCGCACACCCTACAGGACCACTCCATGGAGGCCGCACCGCACACCCTACAGGACCACTCCATGGAGGCCGCACCACACACCCTACAGGACCTAGAGGATCTGCTGGAGACACAGGTCCCTTCCATGGAGGCCGCACACCCTACAGGACCTAGAGGATCTGCTGGAGACACAAGTCCCCTCCATGGAGGCCGCACCGCACACCCTACAGGACCTAGAGGATCTGCTGGAGACACAAGACCCCTCCATGGAGGCCGCATCGCACACCCTACAGGACCACTCCATGGAGGCAGCACCGCACACCCTACAGGACCTAGAGGATCTGCTGGAGACACAAGACCCCTCCATGGAGGCTGCACCGCACACCCTACAGGACCGAGAGGATCTGCTGGAGACACAGGTCCCCTCCATAGAGGCCGCAACACACACCCTACGGGACCTAGAGGATCTGCTGGAGACACAAGACCCCTCCATGGAGGTCGCACCACACACCCTACAGGACAGAGAGGATCTGCTGGAGACACAAGACCCTTCCATGGAGGCCGCACCGCACACCCTACAGGACTGAGAGGATCTGCTGGAGACACAAGTCCCTTCCATGGAGGTCGCACCACACACCCTACAGGACAGAGAGGATCTGCTGGAGACACAAGTCCCTTCCATGGAGGCCGCACCGCACACCCTACAGGACCGAGAGGATCTGCTGGAGACACAAGAACCTTAAATAGAGGCCGCACCGCACACCCTACAGGACCGAGAGGATCTGCTGGAGACACAAGAACCTTAAATAGAGGCCGCACCGCACACCCTACAGGACCGAGAGGATCTGCTGGAGACACAAGACCCTTCCATGGCGGCCGCACCACACACCCTATGGGACCTAGAGGATCTGCTGGAGACACAAGACCCCTCCATGGAGGCCGCACCGCACACCCTACAGGACCTAGAGGATCTGCTGGAGACACAAGACCCCTCCATGGAGGCCGCACCGAACACCATACAGGACCTAGAGGATCTGCTGGAGACACAAGACCCCTCCATGGAGACCGCACACCCTACAGGACCTAGAGGATCTGCTGGAGACACAGGTCCCCTCCATGGAGACCGCACACCCTACAGGACCTAGAGGATCTGCTGGAGACACAAGACCCCTCCATGGAGGCTGCACCGCACACCCTACAGGACCACTCCATGGAGGCAGCACTGCACACCCTACAGGACCACTCCATGGAGGCAGCACTGCACACCCTACAGGACCACTCCATGGAAGCCGCACCGCACACCCTACAGGACCTAGAGGATCTGCTGGAGACACAGGTCCCCTCCATGGAGGCCGCACCGCACACCCTACAGGACCTAGAGGATCTGCTGGAGACACAAGACCCCTCCATGGAGGCCGCACCGAACACCCTACAGGACCGAGAGGATCTGCTGGAGACACAAGACCCCTCCATGGAGGCCGCAACGCACACCCTACAGGACCTAGAGGATCTGCTGGAGACACAGGTCCACTCCATGGAGGCCGCACCGAACACCCTACAGGACCTAGAGGATCTGCTGGAGACACAGGTCCACTCCCTGGAGGCCGCACCGAACACCCTACAGGACCGAGAGGATCTGCTGCTGATACCACAAGAGGTCTATGAAGTCCAGGCCTGAATACATCACCCATTCACTCCCATAGCCAAAAAAGTATCTTATATTAATAAGTATAGCCAATCATGCACATACAAAAATACAAACTGAAACACACGTTCATATGTCATATTATGTGCCTACTTTAGGCTGCAACCCCTAGGGCAATGCTTCTCAACCATGGCTCCTCCAGCTGTTGCAAAACTACAACTCCCTTTATGCCTGGAGAGCCAAAGACTGTTGAGATAAGAGCGAGGCCATGATTTACCTTTAAGGGACAGTGTGGATCCTCTGGAGGAGCAGACAAGCCTTTGGCTGCCCGAGGATACTGCAAGGTATAGTTTAGCAACAACTGGAGGCACAATGGTTGGAAAACACCGTCCAAGGGTAAACATCCCAGGAGTACAAATACCACTTAAATTTATGACCCCTCTAAAACTTTTATTACATAGGTTAAAGTGACTTTATAACAAGATACACAGGGTATAGGTGAAAGGTCAGGGGGGGTGAGCTTGTTCTTAAAATCAGATTTTGCTGAAAATATTTGGGCGATTGCAATAGCTAGCGATGGCCGCTCTGGGGGCACACATATACCTCAGCTGCCGAACACTCAGTGACATCACCCTACAGCTAGGTGGCGACAATCTAGAATGGTGAGTAGAGACAATCTAGAATGGTGAGTAGAGACAATCTAGAATGGTGCGGGCGGCGGGGGTCATGACGTCACTGTCGCACCCCTTGTGACTTCACACCCCCGCCACCCGCTCCAAGTGTTCAAAACAAAATGTTCAGAATGCTAAGGCAGCGGAGTACCCCTTTAACTGTAATAAAAGCGAAATTTTAAAGGGGTACTCCAGTGGAAAACTTTTTTTTTTTTTTTTTTTTATCAACTGGTGCCAGAAAGTTAAACAGATTTGTAAATTACTTCTATTAAAAAAATCTTAATCCTTCCAGTATTTATTAGCTGCTGAATACTACAGAGGAAATTATTTTCTTTTTGGAGCACAGAGCTCTCTGCTGACATCACAAGCACAGTGCTCTCTGCTGACACCTCTGTCCAATTTAGGAACTGTCCAGAGCAGCATATGTTTCCTATGGGGATTTACTCCTACTCTGGACAGTTCTTAAAATGGACAGAGGTGTCAGCAGAGAGCACTGTGCTTGTGATGTCAGCAGAGAGCTCTGTGCTCCAAAAAGAAAATAATTTCCTCTGTAGTATTCAGCAGCTTATAAGTACTGGAAGGATTAAGATTTTTTTATAGAAGTAATTTACAAATCTGTTTAACTTTCTGGCTCCAGTTGATTAAAATAAAAAAGTTTTCCACCGGAGTACTCCTTTAAAGGTGATCATAAATGTGTCCCTTGGGTTATTTGTTGAGGTTTTGTTGCATTTTCATGACCCAGTGACATGAGATAAATAAATAAATAAATAAAATTAATTTATTAATACCGTAACTCTAAGTAAATCTAAACAAATAAACAAATAAATAAAATGAATAAATACATGTATTAATCTAAATAAATACATTAATTAATTATTGATACATCTAAATAAATAAATTAATTCATCTAAATTAATAAATAAATAAAATAAATTAATAAATATAAATAAATCAAATAATATATATAAAATAATAAATTCTATAATATTATTGTGTCACTCACCACGTCTACACATTTCACCAGTTCCGTAAAATTGGGGAACTCCTTGTAGCTCAGGATGATCTCAGACTCCACCAGTTTCCCGGCACATTCGATCCGCACTTGAGGCTGCTCCACTTCAAACAGGTTGATCCGGCGTAAATCTCGCAGTCCCCAGAAAAGAATCTGAAGGTAAATACACACAAATAATTTATAGCCTTACCGAAATGTCTATAGCGCCAATGTTTGTTTTATTTACTAACCTTTCAGGGTTTTTTTTTGTTTGTTTGTTTTTTGCTCAAACCAAATATAATTATAAAAAATAATAATCTTTACCTCTATTCTGAATTCCTTGAGGACTGGTCGAATTCCTTCTGGAATGATGTATCGCTCCATTGTTTCATCCAAAAACTCGGGTTCTTGTGGTTTTACATATTTCGGTATTGCTGGCTGCAGTGATTTAATAAAAAAATAAAAAAAATAAATAAAAGTTTTTGTATGGCATAGGTAGGCCTCACCGTGGTCTCCTAATTATAGACCTCTCCATCTGTTGCAAAACTATAACCCCCAGAATGCCAAAGGCCTGTCTGCCTCCTCCAGGGGATCTATACTGTCCCTAAAAGGTAAATCCAAGTTTCCCTCTCATCTCAGCAGCCTTTGGCTGTCTGGGTATGCTGGGCATTGTAGTTTTGCAACAGCTGGAGGTCCGCAGTTTGGAGACCACTGGCATATGACAACTATTTTTTTTTTATATAAATCTGTGGGAGGAAAAGTTGCTGTAAATCCCCTTATTATATACACACACACATATATATATATATATATATATATATATATATATATATATATACTCTGAATATTCTGCTTGAAATACTATCCTGCATATATCATTTTTTATTATTCATCGGGGCTAATGGAGCATATGCCTTGATGACGCATGCTCCTAGAGTGAAACATGTCGGTAGGGCACATGTCTAATGCCCTTTTACTGCAGCGGTTGCTGAGATGAGAGGAAAGCCTTGATTTATCTTTGAGACTTCGGGCGCATTCACACTATGGAATTTCTGTGGGAAGAAATTCTGCTGGGAAATTCAGGTGCAACAGCCTCCTGTTGTATTCAATGGGATTCTGCTACTCTGTGCACACTGCAGAATTTTATATTTCGAATTCCTGAAGGAGTTTATTATTTTGGCAGAATCCACTTGGAATATACATTTCCGTCACTGGTGATGGCGCAGGTGTGAGCGGTTCTAGCTCTGACTGAATCAGTCATCGCCTGCTATGCCTGAAATTTTTCCAGGTGGATGTTCCATAGTGTGGATGTATCGTAAGTGTTGGTCCTCTGGAGGAGGCAGACAGGCTCATAGATTGCAGTTACACAGATCAAGCTCTCCTCTCTCCTGGACATAGCACTAGCTAAACCCCGCCCACACTTCCTGTGCTCTGTCCTAGTCTTTCTGTTACTAGAGAATGACTGAGCCAAACTGAATCATGTCTTAAATTTTTTAGGCACAGATATCTACATGAGGAATAACATGTAAAGGCTTCCTCTGCTTGTCTGGTCGGTTCTGTGCACACTTACCTCTCTCATATACGTTCTGTTCTCCATTTCTATGAGTTCAAATACAGCTATCAGCTCCCCGGCAGGTATGTTACCCCTCACAATATCAAAGAACTGCAAGGGTGGTTGGGTGTATTTAGGAACCTCGTCGTCATTATCCTCATCTTCTAACAATGTTACGATCGGAGTGGCAAAGGCATGACCCAAAAAGTCAGGGGCCCCCTACAATGTGCAGAAACGTTATCTTCTACAGATTTCTTGTTATGGAAAACATCTATTTATTGTTCAATTTTTTTCTGATAGTAATTTTTTCTTTGATTCATTTTTTTGTACATTATTATGGGTGCGGCCATCTTGCTGCTTTGTTTTTTTCCACAATTTTTTTTTCTGTCCCCATAGGAGACTATTACCTGTAATTTTTATCAGTGCTCCATTACTACAGCCTGCCATAGAACAGCATTAGTGTTATCAGTGCTCTATTACTACAGCCTGCCATAGAACCACATTGATCAGTGTTATCAGTGCTCCATTACTACAGCCTGCCTTAGAACAGCATTGAGCAGTGTTATCAGTGCTCTATTACTACAGCCTGCCATAGAACAGCATTGATCAGTGTTATCGGCGCTCCATTACTACAGCCTGCCATAGAACAGCATTGATCAGTGCTACTGGCGCTCCATTTCTACAGCCTGTCATAGAACAGTATTGATCAGTGTTATAAGCGCTGCATTACTACAGCCTGCCATAGAACAGCATTGATCAGTGTTATCAGCGCTCCATTACTACAGCCTGCCATAGAACAGTATTGATCAGTGTTATAAGTGCTCCATTACTACAGCCTGCCATAGAACAGCATTGATCAGTGTTATCAGCGTTCCATTACTACAGCCTGCCATAGAACAGCATTGATCAGTGTTATCGGCGCTCCATTTCTACAGCCTGCCATAGAACAGTATTGATCAGTGTTATAAGCGCTCCATTACTACAGCCTGCCATAGAACAGCATTGATCAGTGTTATAAGCGCTCCATTACTACAGCCTGCCATAGAACAGCATTGATCAGTGTTATCAGCACTCCATTACTACAGCCTACCATAGAACAGCATTGATCAGTGTTATCGGCGCTCCATTTCTACAGCCTGCCATAGAACAGCATTGATCAGTGTTATCGGCGCTCCATTTCTACAGCCTGCCATAGAACAGCATTGATCAGTGTTATCAGTGCTCCATTACTACAGCCTGCCATAGAACAGCATTGATCAGTGTTATAAGCGCTCCATTACTACAGCCTGCCATAGAACAGCATTGATTAGTGCTCGGCACTCTGCTTATATAGGCTGCCGATCAGACAGCACAGAGGCACGTAAAAACCATCTGGCCAGCATTTCAGTTGATCGGGACACCTTGGTTGACCCGTAGAGGTCCTGATAGGCCCCCTTAAACCAGCACCAGTAATTTCTACTTTTAGATTCTGCAATAAACTTTGATCGCAGGATCTAAAGGGTTAATGCCAGACATAGCAGCCGTTACCATTTATTAAGTGAGCCCAGCTCCGGCGCTCTGTTCACAGACTGTTAACACTTCATGGCGTAAATAAGCGCCATAGGGTGGGAAAGGGTTAACAGAGCACCAGCTCAATCAAGATGGCCACACATATAATAATGTACCCCAAAAACTAAGTAAAGAGAACATTACTATAAAAAAATAAAACCATTCAGAAACCATAAAATCCTGTTCTAATCAGTAAAAAAAAAAAAAACTGTAAAAATAACCATAATCCAAGTAGAATTTACTTACGAATTTATCTTGGTCATAAATATTAATGATGATGTTTGGAGGGTCGCTCTTCAGGGCTTCCTTATTCCCATCTATGAGGAGATTGTCATAGATCAGTAATTCATTCCACTTTGGCGCCAGAGTCTCGTTGATGACCTGAAGAAGATTAAGACAGGACTGAAACGGTCTATACAAAATTCTCTAGTTAAAGGGGCACTCCAGTGGGGGCCCACTTGGGCAATCACTGGTAATTAGCTCAGCGGGCCGTACGGTTCAGCATGAGGAGGCCATCTCAGGGAGAGGGGGCCATTGTTATAAACCCTTATATCTCAAGAATGGGAGGACGGATCAACAACCAATAAAAAGTTGTGTGGTCGGGGCAGTTTTTGGGGCATTGATTCTTATTTAAATAAAGTTTAATGCAAATAGTCAACAATGCACGGCCCGTACTCCAAAACCAATTGAAGAAAAACAAGATGGTAAAATACGACATAGTAAAATCAGAGAAACATACGGACAGACGTGTTTCAAGTCCCGTGATCTTAGTCATGGTTTTATATGTGACTCTTTGTTATATGACCCTTGTGTGAATACATTATAGTGGGGCATATTAAAGGGGTACTCCTACACATCTTATCTCCTATCCAAAGAATAGGGGATAAAATGTCTGATGGTGTGATCTCTGTGAAGCGGCGAGTTGTGATGTCACGGCCACGCCCCTCGTGATGTCATGCCACGCCCCCTCAATGCAAGTCTATGGGGGGGCATGGCTCATAAGGGGCCCCCCGCCATCCGCACCCAGATTACGGAACAAAATGTTCCGAACACTGGGGTAGCGGAGTACCCCTTAAATAATGGGCACATACAATTGTATACAGTGGCATTTGTTCTTATATTAGGGCCCATGTAGAGTCATACGTGATGATACGTATAGTTATTATACGATATCGCCACAACATATACGACATTTATTCTCACCTGAGTAGTCTGAACTAAGTTGCCAAAAACAATTTTGGCGAATGGGTCGGACAAACCGTTGTCATCAGCAGGAAGAATGCTGCGTGCCTGGTAAATGTGCGCTCGCAACTGGAAATAGCGGTAATCTGGAAGGGAGAAAAGTCTACTTGATTACAACACAAAATAAACAACTGAAGACAGATATCACAGCAAGTTTAAAAAAAATTCATAAATTAAAAAAATGCTTTCAGAAATTAGAATTTCAATTTTCATAAATTTGTTCTATTTACTTGATGGTTTGGAGTAGACTTGAGCGAACTGACTCTGTGGGCCTGACAAACTTTCAAGAAAAGTTTGGTTTGAGGCAAACAGGTTAACCCTGGACTGATAATGAAATAAACCTCAAAACACGTGTAAGGGTGCGTTCACACGCCCACCTGTCCCCGTTTTTTTTATCCCCGTTTCGATTCCGTTCTTGCAGGCTGTAAACGGATTAAAAATGGTTTAAAAAAAATCCCATTCATGTCAATGAGATTATTTTTTATAATCCGTTTACATCCGTTTGTACCCGTCTGAGCTCATTTCCGTTTTTTTTGACGGCAGACAAAACGGCACATGCAGTATTTTTTCTTCTGTCAAAAAAAACGGAAGAAAAAACAGATACAGTATATTTAACATTGAAGTCTATGGACAACAGATGAGCCTTTACCCCTTGGGGACGGAGGGTTTTTCTGTTTTTGCACTTTAATTTTTTCCTCCTTACAGTTTAAAAATCATAACCCTTTCAATTTTGCACCTAAAAATCCATATGATGCTTATTTTTTGCGCCACCAATTCTACTTTGTAATGACATCAGTCATTTTACAAAAAAATCCACGGCAAAATGGAAAAAAAAATCATTGTGGGACAAAATTTATGAAAAAACTCAATTTTTGTAACTTTTGGGGGCTTCTGTTTCTACACAGTAAATTTTTTGTTAAAAATGTCACCATTATCTTTATTTTGTAGGTCCATACGGTTAAAATGATCCCCTACTTATATAGGTTTGATTTTGTCGCACTTCTGGAAAACATCATAACTACATGCAGGAAAATGTATACGTTTAAAATTGTCATCTTCTGACCCCTATAACTTTTTTATTTTTCCGTGTATGGGCGGTATGAGGGCTGATTTTTTGTGCTGTGATCTGAAGTTTTTAGCGGTACCATTTTTGTATTGATTGGACTTTTTGATCGCTTTTTATAAATTTTTTCATTATATAAAAAGTGCCCAAAAATACGCTACATTGGACTTTGGATTTTTTTGCGCGTACGCCATTGATTACGCGGTACGCGGTTTAATTAATTATACATTTTTATAATTTGGACATTTTCAGACGCGGCGATACCACATATGTTTATTTTTATTTACACAGTTTTTTTTTGTTAATGGGAAAAGGGGGTGATTCAAACTTTTATTAGGAAAGGGGTTAAATGATCTTTTTTCACTTTTTTTTCACTTTTTTTTTTTGCAATGTTATAGCTCCCATAGGGGACTATAAAACTGCACACACTGATCATTGTTATCCCATATGGGGCTATAACACTGCACACACTAATCTCTTACACTGATCATTGTTATCCCATAGGGGGCTATAACACTGCACACACTGATCATTGTTATTCCATAGGAGGCTATAACACTGCACACACTGATCTCTTATACTGATCATTATTATCCCATAGGGGTCTATAACACTGCACACACTGATCTTTTATATTGATCAATGGTTTCTCATAGGAAACCATTGATCAATGATTCTGCCGCTTGACTGCTCATGCCTGGATCTCAGGCACTGAGCAGTCATTTGGCGATCAGACAGCGAAGAGGAAGGTAGGGGACCCTCCTGCTGTCCTACAGCTGTTCGGGATGCCGATCCCGAACAGCCCACTGAGCTAGCCGGGAGCAGTTTACTTTCATTTTAGACGCAGCGTTCAACTTTGAACACCACGTCTAAAGGGTTAATAGCGTGTGGTACTGCTACCAGTGCCGCGCACTATTAGCCATGTTATGACGTGTGGCCCCGCGTTATAGAAAGGGAGTGGGCGGAGGGCATACAGGTACGCCCTCCGTCCCCAACAGGTTAATGTAATCCATTTGCATCCACTTTTTCAATCCGTTTTTTGAACCGTTTTTACTTCTGAGCATGCTCAGAACAAAAAAAAAGGTTTTTGGTTTATTAACTGAACAATAACAGATACAAACGGATACAAACGGATAACATCCGTTTGCATCCATTATTGTCCTTTTTTTTAAAGTCTGTTTTTATTTTTGACAGGAGAAGAACGGGATGGGTCTAGATGGCCGTGTGAATGCAGCCTTAAACACTGCCTAAAATTCTCTCTTTTTGGGAGGAGCAACAGTTTTTATGTCTGGCAAGTGAAGACACAATGGATTTTTCCAAGCGTTCCAAAAATTCTCCCAAAAGGTGACCAAAAATAGTGAGGAGGAAATAACTTTTGTAGTAGTGGGACTTGTAATACACAGCAAGCAGTGGTGGACTGGTGGGTGGTATAGTAGCCATCGGACAGCAGACAGTGGTGGACTGGTGGGAGTTGTAGTAGCCATTGGACAGCAGGAGGTGGCAGACAGGTGGGAGTGTTAGCAGCCAGTGGACAGCAAGCAGTGGTGGACTTGTGGGAGTTGTAGTATGCATCGGACAGCAGGAGGTGGCAGACAGGTGGGAGTGTTAGTAGCCAGTGGACAGCAGGCAGTGGTGGACTTGTGGGAGTAGTAGTAGCCAGTGGACAGCAGGAGGTGACAGACAGGTGGGAATGTTAGTAGCCAGTGAACAGCAGGCAGTGGTGGACTGGTGGGAGTAGTAGTAGCCAGTGGACAGCAGGAGGTGACAGACAGGTGGGAATGTTAGTAGCCAGTGGACAGCAGGAGGTGTGTTACGCCAAGCGCTCCGGGTCCCTGCTCCTCCCCGGAGCGCTCGCGGCGTTCCTCTCTCTGCAGCGCCCCGGTCAGACCCGCTGACCGGGAGCGCTGCACTGACGCTCGCGAATCGCATCCCAAGTCACTGGCCTGTCCCGGCCCCCGGCTGTCATGTCCTGGCGCGCGCGGCTCTGCTCCTTAGGGCGAGCGCGCGCCAGCTCTCTAAGATTTAAAGGGCCAGTGCACCAATGATTGGTGTCTGGCCCAATTAGCCTAATTAGCTTCCACCTGCTCCCTGGCTATAATACCTCACTTCCCCTGCACTCCCTTGCCGGATCTTGTTGCCTTGTGCCAGTGAAAGCGTTTAGTGTTGTCCAAAGCCTGTGTTCCAGATCTTCTGCTATCCACATTGACTACGAACCTTGCCGCCTGCCCCGACCTTCTGCTACGTCTGACCTTGCCTCTGCCTAGTCCTTCTGTCCCACGCCTTCTCAGCAGTCAGCGAGGTTGAGCCGTTGCCGGTGGATACGACCTGGTTGCTACCGCCGCTGCAAGACCATCCCGCTTTGCGGCGGGCTCTGGTGAATACCAGTAGCATCTTAGAACCGGTCCACCGACACGGTCCACGCCAATCCCTCGCTGACACAGAGGATCCACATCCATCTAGCCAAATCGTGACAAGGTGACAGACAGGTGGGAATGTTAGTAGTCAGTGAACAGCAGGCAGTGGTGGACTGGTGGGAGTAGTAGTAGCCAGTGGACAGCAGGAGGTGACAGACAGGTGGGAATGTTAGTAGCCAGTGAACAGCAGGCAGTGGTGGACTGGTGGGAGTTTTCAGTGGCCGCGGATAGGACAACAGGCTTTTAATGCATATGTGTATTTATGTTAAACCCAGGTAGAAGGACAATATAAAAATGATACTAAAAAAAATATATGTAACTTGGCTTACAATGTGTATTACATGTTCCCTATACAATCTTTTAATGCTTATTTATGTTAAAATACATGTCAGCCCACTGCTTTGCTCAGATTGATTTGTATTGTAATGTAATTTACAATTTTATGGGCTCATTCTGCAGTCAGACAGCTGGGATCTGTAGTGCACTGCTCAGCTTGCTTTGTATTCAATAAAGGATTTCTGGGTTCCCGTGTACTGTTCTAGCTTTGTTTGGTTCCATTCACACCACCTCCGGCTATTGGTAGACGGCAGTGCCGACTTTCTGTTTTTCTTGATGAACAGTGTTCCCTCCAAGATGGTGGCCGTAATGCTCTGCCTAAAATTTTATCAACCCCCTAAACCCACCCCTATGCTGTCTCCTGATTGGCCTGGGAGCTGTATGCCACATAATGCAAACAATGATTGGATAACCTTTGGTCATGTGATCTGGCTGATAGCTGCAGGTATGCTGGGCTACCCTGAATTCATCTCAGTGTTCCCAGTAGTTCCGTCTTTCATTCAGGTACCAATACGCCATGTGTCCCTCATCCCTTCTGCTAATAATAGCCATAACTTTTATGTGACCCCTAGTTGGCCCTATACCTCGTCCTGTTATGATTAGTTGTACTTTATACTGCATTTTCTCTCTTACCATCCCTTCGGAGCAGAACTGGTGGATTGGGGGTGGGAGATTCCACCAGCTGGCCATCTCTCTCATAGAGGAGCTTGTAATCTTCGGGTAGATCTGCTGTGCTGTTTTTCGCGTACTTAGTCACGCCGAGCCACAGGTAGATTTCAGCTTTTGCAAAGATTTCTCCGTTGTACGATCCTGGGATCTAAACATAGTTAGAGTAGTAGATTATAAAAAGTTCTACATAATCCCCACATGTTTTACATGTTTCCCAAACTAGACTACAACTCCCAGCATGCCAGAACAGACAAAGGCTGCTAAAATGAGAGGAAAGCCTTGATTTACCTTGCAGGAACAGTGTGGATCCTCTGCGGGAGGCAGACAGGCTTTTGGCTTGGAGTTCTACTTTTGCAATTGTTGGAAGCACATTGGTTGGGAAACACTGGTCTAAAGGCATAAATCTATCTTATAATGAACTACTAGAAAATGTTGTTTATTTAAAATAGGTATTCAAGTTTTCTTTTAGTTTCTTAGTTGGTTAGAGCTTTATTTGCCTGATACAGAGCTCCAAATCCTCTGCATTTCCTAGATTTAAAAGGTAACAGTTTGTCTGCTTGAATCCACCACAAGAGGGTGCACAGGAGCTTAATGCAGCCTGTTTAATTGAATTCAATGTACACATGTATGCATTCTTCTCATGAGCTCCCTCTAGTGGTGGCCACTGGTGGCTAGAATGTGGTTGTTTTTTCTAAGGCTAGCTTCACACTACGATTTTCAGTCTGTGTCAAAAATCTGACATGCTGAGAAAATGACCAGATCATAGTCACTAGCAGACTACGATCGGGTCCGCAGCCCCATAATAGTTAATGGCTCCGTATCTGCCAGTACCTGTCCGTGCACAGATACGATTTCAGGCGATTTGAGCTTCCGAAATCGTATCTGTGCATCGGAAGGTCAAATTGTGGTGTGAAGCCAGCCTTAGTCTTAAACTAAAAAAAAAATAAAACAGAGCTACGGTCACTATAAATGCAGCTAATTCTTTAAAGGGAAACTCTGATGTTGGCAGGATACTTTGTAGCCCTGAGACTGGTCTGCTGCTAAAATGAACAGGATGCGGATTTGCCGAAAGTCCTATGCAAGTTTGTGGGACTTCTGGCAAATCTGCATCCTGCTTGCTTTAGTTACTGGCAGAACATTTTGTTCTGAACGCTGGGTGCGGGCTGCGGGGGTCGTGATGTCCCGGCCACTCCCCGTCAATGCAAGTCTATGGGAGGGGGCGTGGTAGCGACCCCCGCAGCTCGCACTCACTGTTTCTGAACCAAATGTTCTGAACGCTGGGGCAGTGGAGTACCCTTTTAAAAATGTATCCGGTCACCAGACCAACTTCAGCGATGCACTTTAAAGGGAATGTATCACCTAAAAAAAAATTTCTAATTTGTTTCTATTTTCTGATTATTTCCTTTTTTTTTTTGTACATTATTTTGGGGGTGACCATTTGCCTGAGCTGTTTTTATCAGCATTTAGAGATATACTTTACAGCAAGCCCCCTGGCAAGAATAAGAAACGTGTCTGGGTACTCTCTGTGGCTTGTACTGAGGTAATTCTACAGGAAGGGGGAGGCTGATCTGTGAGTAACATCTATTATATGCACCTCTGGGAGTTGCAGTTTTACAACATCTGGTGGTCCACAGTTTGGAGACCACTGGTCTATATTATTCACCTTGAAGTAGACGGTAGAGATCTTGCCACAGTCCTTCCCTTTCTCCTCTTCCACCACAGAGTAGAGGATGTTTTGCGCTGGGATTCTGGTGTACGCCAATCTCTTGTTATTGCTGAACATCCATATGAGGATGTCTGGAAGAGTGCACTGCGGCTGGAAACAAAGAAATGATATCATATGTATGTGTCCTCCTCCCGTTAGTGCCTCCTTCACATGACACCACACCCTCTCCTGTGTAAGCACCGCCCATTCAACGAGCACAGCGGAGAAGGCCAAAAAGTCACATGACGAAAATGTTTCCTTTGCTAATAATAATGCACCCTTTTGCCCTTTTTTCCCAGTATTCTTTATTGTGATAAATGCCTACCTTAACCCCTTAAAGGGGTACTCCCCCCCCTAGACATCTTATCCCCTATCCACGCCCCTTCCCATAGACTTACATTGAGGGGGCGTGGCTGTGACATCACGTGTGGGGCGTGGTCATGATGTCACAAGCCTCAGTCATCCGGCAAGGAGTGAAGTTTGCTCTGTGCACCAGATGTCTGGGGTGCCCCAGCCGAGATTACGGGGTCCCCAGTGGTGGGACCCCCACAAACAGACATCTTATCCCCTATCCATTGGATAAGATGTCTAGGGGCGGAGTACCCCTTTAAGGACCAGGTCAATAATAATTTTTGCATTTTCCCTCCCCCCCATCGCATTCTAATAGCCATAAGACTTTTGCTTTTTCACCGACAGAGCCATAGTAGGCTTAAAGGGGTATTCCAAGAAAAAACTTTTTTTTATATATCAACTGGCTGCAGAAAGTTAAACATATTTGCTAATTATTCTATTAAAATATCTTTGTCCTTCCAATAATTATCAGCTGCTGAAGTTGAGTTGTTCTTTTCTGTCTGGCAACAGTGCTCTCTGCTGACATCTCTGCTTGTCTCAGGAACTGCACAGAGTAGAAGAGGTTTGCTATGGGGATTTGCTTCTTCTCTGGACAGTTCCCGAGACACGTGTCATCAGAGAGCCAGACAGAAAAGAACAACTCAACTTCAGCAGCTCATAACTACTGAAAGGATTAAGATTTTTTCATAGAAGTAATTTACAAATCTGTTTAATTTTCTGGAGCCAGTTGATATATATATATAAAAAAGTTTTTTCCTGGATAACCCCTTTCATTTACAAATGTACACTCATATGTTCAGTCTACACCAGTGTTTCCCAACTAATGTGCTTCCAGCTGTTGCAGAACTACAACTCCCAGCATGCAAGGACAGTCTAAGACTGCTGAGATGTGAGGGAAGCCTTGATTTACTTTTTAAAGGACAGTGTGGATCCTCTGGAGGAGGCAGACAGGCTTTCGGCTGTCCAGGCAGTTTTGCAACAGCTTTAGACACACTCTTTAAAAAACACTGGTCTACACCAAAGGTTCGAATAGTTTAACGCCAGTTCACACTCCTAACTATTTAAGGGCAATTCTTACCATTTTAGCCATGAATCGAACTTTTGCTAGACTTTTCTTTGCCTCAATAATCTTTTCCTTCACATTTTGCTTGGTCAGTCTCCTGCTGGCTCTCAGGGACTGTTTTGCACACATGATCTATAAAGAGATATCAGGTTAGATGGGAATATGTATTTAAATATAAAACTT